>NC_051159.1:66653845-66811373 GCF_013339745.2 Dermacentor silvarum | reverse complement strand
GACAGAGTAACACGACACAGGGACCAGAGCGGCTGAAAAAGGTGCGATGTCGATGTCCGAGGCAGCAACAACTTTAGTAGAATGATGGTCGTCAGGGTCAAAGCACGGCACTGACAACGTAAGTTCGGCACGAGCGCAGTCGACAACAGCGTGATTTACAGAAAGGAAATTCCATCCAAGAATGACGTCGTGCGAGGAGCGGGATAGGACGACAAATTCGACAACATACAAAATGCCTTGAATGACGACCCGATCTGTGCATGATGCCGAAGGCTGAATGCAATGCGATGTTGCCGTACGCAGCGATAGATAAGTATACGTGGGGTGGTCACTTTGCTCAAATTGTGGCAAAACTTTTCACTAATAACAGAAACGGCGGCTCCGGTGTCAATAAGTGCGTGTACGGTGACGCCATCGACGGACAGTTCAATTTCGTTCACCGGAGAAAAATGAGGCCTTAAAATGTTCGACGTAAACGCAGTTCTTGCCTCGGGAACTGCGACTGTTAGTTTTCCTCGCGGGCTGGACTGAGTCGACGAACCATGGGGGAAAGGGATCGACGACGTGGGGAGGGCGACCGGCGTGAATCGAAGGGGCGGCGACTAGAAGACGAGTCCGGAGGAAGATTAGACACATCATGACGCGGAAGTCGAGCAGGCATGTAGCCGGAGGCGCTCCCACTGTTAGGGAAACGGTAATTGCGACAGCGGCAGAATCGTGCTACGTGGCCCGGGAAACCACAGGAATAGCATATTGGCCGGTTATCAGGAGTGCGCCACGGGTTGACGACAGGGGCTCCAGCGGTCGAGTAAGGAACCGGAACCGGACGTGAAGGTGGTGGTGGTTAATGGAAAGTTCCGGTGGTCCGGTAGGCGTCAGGAGCCGGAGAAACATAAGGCCGGGCGACAACGTTGGCGTACGTCAGTGGTCGAACAACGGGCTGCGGATGAGGGGCAGGTGGTAGCGCCTCAGCAACTTGCGTTTGAAGCACCTGACGAAGCAAAGGAGCCAAGGAAGTCACCGGCTCAGGAGGGCTAGTCGCCAGAGACAGTTGCCGCGCGACTTCCTGGCGGATGAACTGCTTTATTTGCGGCATTAAAGCAGAAATGGCGGCGTCGCGGCTACATTAGTCGCGGGAGCGAGATCCGCGGTATCCTGCTGAACATCACAACGTGTTGAGGCACGCTGCTTGCGGAGCTCGTCGTACTGCTGACAGAGCTGAATTACCTCGGCTACCATCTGGGGACTCTTGGCGACGAGCATCTGGAAGGCGTGGTCATCGATGCCTTTCATAATGTGCTTGATCTTGTCAGCTTCGTCCATGGATGAGTTGACGCGCCGGCAGAGCGAGAGCACGTCTTCAATGTAGCTGGTAAATCTCTCGTCATTGCGTTGAGCCCGACCACGCAATCGCTGCTCAGCACGAAGGCGGCAACGGCAGGACGGCCGAAGACCTCAGTCAAAGTGCTCGTGAAAGCGATCCAGGTGGTAAAACTTGATTCATGATTTCGGAACCATAGGTTCGCCACGCCCGTCAAATAAAAGCCTACATTAGTGAGCTTATCGCGGTCGGTCCACTTATTATATGCGCTTACACGGTCGTATTCGGTGAGCCAGTCCTCGACGTCGAGGTCGTCTGCTCCGCTAAATATAGCAGGATCGCGCTGCCGGATGACGCCAGGGCAGACAATGGTCGGGGGTACTGGAGCAGCAGCCTGGGAAGGTCCGGGATCATTCATCGCAGGAGCTGGTTGTTGCGTCCGACTGCGGAGTTCCAGAATGTGGAAGAGAAACTCAGCGCCTCCCCCAGATGCAATGGGGATGTTAGCCTAGCAGCACTCGATCTAGAGTTTCAACGGTAGACCGAAACAAGTCAAATGTAGCTATGGCGAAGCGGGCGAGCAAGCGCCGCTTGTCTTCTTCTTCCTTCACCAGCACCGTGACCCACTGCCTTCAGTACAATCCAATCAATTCAAAATACTGCGTTGGGGCCATAGAGACAGCAGCGTGTTACTACACTGACCACCGAGCCGTCTTTGTGGCAATAGAGAAGCAACCAGACCTTGAGCAAAATATATATCGGGGGTACGGGAGCAGCAGCCTGGGACGGTCCGGGATCATTCATCGCAGGAGCTGGTATATATATATATATATATATATATATATATATATATATATATATATATATATATATATATATATATATACGCATGTGTCACATAATGCGTATACCGTGTGTGTCATTGAAGCAGCAGTAAGCATGATAATCAAGCTAATCCTAGATAGCCAGGAAAGCCAAGAATAACCAGCTGAACCTTCGCTCACGCTACGTATATCCTGGCATAGCCGAGCTAAGCCACTGCTACTTTGTCATATAGCACTGTAGTCTTTCTTTACCGAGAAACAATTAACGGGAGCCGACGCTGTCTTGAAATTCCCTCGCCGGCTCGCTGCGACGTCATAGATCGTTACAGGGTCCGCTCGAGCCTAGTTAATTTTTTATCGGTAAGCATGAACTACACTGCATTCCGAAAGAGCCTAAAACTTTGGGAAGCTTTAGCTCGTGGACTACTATCGAAATACATAGGAAAACAGAAATCATTTTTCTTGGCAATAACGACACCAATATTTATGAGGTTTGTTGCATTTAAAATGAAATAGTTAATATCTAGTGACTGTTGGAAGGGGAATCTTGATTTAGGCCGTCAATTGTTTTAGTAAAATTTGTTGAAAATAAAACAAAATTGTAAAACCGGAACAATCACCTTTTAAGATCGTGCTTCATAGGAACAATCACCTTTATAACTATAACTCAGCATTGAAAAAAAAATTCACCGACGATTACGATACTCCCTAATCTGAAATTTGAGCTCAGCTCTATACGTGTTTTCATTTCGGAATACATTTGCTGGCGCGGACAATTTGTCTCGTGTGGCACGTTGCAAACGGAGCGAAATGTGGCACGACTAACTCGCTAATCGGGATATCGCGAGAGGCAGTGCGCGGGTGACGCGTGAGCGCTATTCAGAGCAGCCGCCGCAGACAGACCTCCGCTCATGCAGAGATTTGTTTGGATGCGCTGGCCGCATACCCTATCGATGGCGTTATCGGTGAACAGACAACGCACGCTAGTCTGGTGTTATCTCGGAGCGATCGCCGCCACCAGAAAGCTCTATAGTCCATACACACTAGCGGCAAAACGCGCGCGGCGTGCCGCCTGCGTTAAAACGCAGCCGACGCAGCTGCGGCAGAGCGGCCACACCAACTGGGGGGAGCCGCTGCGGCAGTCACTGACAGTTTGCAAATGTCGCCTCCTCTTTGTAGATGCGAGATGTCGCGTACTTTTTCCTTCGTCTGCAAACAAGTCGGCGCTTGTTTGCGTTCTTCGTCCTTCGATCTTAACTCGAGTCATGTCTTACGAAGATGACGACGTCGTTGCCCCTGATCATAATCACGTTGGTGTGCTCTCTTCTGCTGCGGCGTCGCCGCGTTCCAAAGTCAAGGAGAATGAGGTAGTGGGTGTCGCCTCCGCGTCCTTGTATTCAGGGTCCGTCTTGTCATAGAGAATTGTATATGGCGCACTGTCTCAAAAAAAAAAAAATTCACAGTTTCGCCCTGAGGGCGAAGCAATGAATGCGATAGCAACACAGCAATGTCATACGAACTAAGGTGAGCGGCTTTGGTAGCAATATGAATTGTAGTAAACATGAGCTGATTAAGTAAGCAGGTGTGCTGCGGCGTAAGTAGACCGACATGAAGAGAGACTCGATGACCACGAGAAGGCGCGTGTGAAACGGTGCTGTTGATGAGAAGCGCTTCCCGTGGGCAACGCGTGCGAAGGGACCTGTAGCGCTGCACTGCCGATCCGGGCAGCATTGCATGTGTAGCGTGCGTTGGAAAATGTGGCCCGACTATTACTAACTGATTGAACAAGCGTGGTGTGAGCGCGCACAAACAAACATGAATAGATCACACTGAATGACTGCAGACAACGACTGTCAAAACGCTGGCAGCAAGCACATACGCCGCAGCAGAGGGTGAAGGTACGTGCAGTCTATCGCTTCAACAGAAACTGAGCGGCGAATGCACAGCGCATACCGTGTGGAGATAAGAGACGGTGCGGGCGAGCGACGAGCGCAGTTGTTGGCAAAGTAGAAGTGCGCCCCCCCCCCCCCCCCCCCCCCCCCCGCTCCCTCCGGCGCTGGCTTCCCGCTTCCTTGCTTGCCCGTGGGAGATTGAGTGCGTTTGCTCTCCGTGATCGCGCGCGTCCCCGCACGCTTCCGCTCGGGCATACGGCGCGCGGCGAAGATTTTATCTATACGGAACCTCACGGCGACGGCGACGGCGACGCCGACGGCAGAAATCCGGTTGAAGTGTCCATATAATTGCTATCGCAATAAAACCTTTCCATCAGGACCTCTCGGTTTAGTCTCATCATTGTAAAAAAAGCAATCGCAAACCATGACAATCTAAACAAGCGCAAACGAGACCAAAGCAAGCTAACCAAACAAACGCGAGCGAGAGCTGATGCGAGCAAGCGATAGGTACGAAACGAGCGGTCCGGCTGAGACCAGATACGCGTACGCATCGAGCGGTCGGGCGGGTCCGCCTAATACCAGTTTCCTGCGAGGACGTCACAGAGGGGGCCGTCCTCATTGGTCTCGATCCGCCGTTCGCGGCTCGCGTCTTTCATCTCTGGCTCCGCGTTCGCTAGCTCTTTCATCTTTCGCTGTGCTCGTTCGCTCGGTTACGCTGCCGATTCCGACGACGCTCGCCATAAGAACGGGCGCCCGAGAGCTGTGCTCTAAAAGAAACAGATCACTTATAAACACGTCTGGGCTAGTTGGTGCATGATTTTTTAACACGAAAGTGTTTTATTCCGGGGTCCACCAAGACTTCACTGACGTATTTCCGTCACGGAAATACGTCATAGAACATAATACAAAGAAAGAAACCAGAAGAAAAAGTTCCACAAACATGCAAAATTTGGGAATCGAACCCACGACCTCTCGGTCCGCGACGATAGATCGCCGAGCGTTTAACCCATTGCGCCACAAACGCTTTTTTTTTTTTCTTACATGGTATTTATTGCATCATGTATATGCGAGAGAAATAGTATCTGCGGAAAACGTGCAAGCACCAGCCAACACATCTTATATTCATGGCCTAGAAATGGCCTAAAATCTCGTTAAGCTCACCCTACCCGAACAAAACTACAAGTAGTTTTGTTCTTAAACAAGTGGCAAGTAACTTTGATCTTAAAAAGGTGGCAACGACAAGCAACGTAACAAGAGATGGTACCAGTCCGGTTGAAAATCTGTCAAGTCATATATGTCCTTCAAGTGACCAATCATTTGAGCGTAGTGAAATTTCGCCGAAACAACAGGTTCAGCGTTTCGGTCTAACATGCGCGTCTTCCATAAGCTGTGTAGTCCAATTAAGAAAAACATATCAAAAGGCACGTCTTCTCCGTGGGGTGCAATCAAGTATCGGATGGTATGGTGATTCAAAATGAAGTCTTTCTTGAGAGTTCTTTGGAGCACATCCCAAAACAATATTGCGTCTTTACAACTTATAAAGCAATGCTCTATAGTCTCAGGTACATCACAAAGGCGACAGTTCACAGTGGATACAAAAATTCCTTTTTTGTGCAACCAAGTTTTGACAGGTAATGTTTCACTGTGTAATTTAAAGAAAAACGTTTTTGTACATGGGGATAAAGGCATCTTGCGGACTCGTTTAAGTACGTCTTTCCCTGGCAAACTTGAGAATGTAGAACGGTAAAGTGGAGGTGGGAAAATCATTGATATCAAATCTTTGTATAGTTGTTTTCTGGACACTGCGTAGAGATACTCAGTAGAAAATCGAACCATGAGGAACTGCACAGCGAAATATACTTCATACATAAAACCCCACAAACAAGGTCTTTCAGAATATTGGGATGAAACTACCAGATTGGGTAATGCATTGAATAAGTTCACTTGTATGAATGATCGTAGTATCGGGTGTGAAGTATCTCGAAAAAAGAAGAAACGCCAAACAATCTGTCGCACATATAGATGCACTAGGCCAAGTCCGCCAGCACATACGGGTCGAAAGATATTATCTCGTCTCATAGGCTCAAAGGTGGAAGACCACACAAAAGTAGCAAATATTCTGTGAAATCGTTGAATATAAGTCCGGGCACAGTGAAGTATTTGCAGTACATAAAATATTTTTGTAGCCAGGAACAAGTTACAAGCCGCCGCCCTACCAAATATTGAAAGGCGGTGTGGCGTAAAGGTATCCGCATGGCGTTGAAGTGCCGGTACACGTTCCCGCCAGAAATGTGCACTAAGCTTATATGCATCAAAAGGTACACCAAGGTATTTAGGTGGCACGGTTGTCCATTCTATACCTGCATATTGGGTCGGCGTACATCCCCATAAACCAAACCAAAGACCTGAGCTTTTTGACCAATTTATCTGGGCACTAGAAGCCATACCAAATTTTTCAGTCAATGATAGCACCTTGTCAATGCTCGGTTTGTCTGAGCAGAAAAAGGCAAGATCATCTGCATAAGCCAATACTTTGAGTTCATTGCCCAAAATGTTAAAGCCATGAATGTCACTGCATTTAAGAATGCTTATACACAATGGCTCTAAATAAAGGGCAAATAGAAGTGGTGATAACGGACAACCCTGTTTTACAGAGGAAAGAATATACACCGGCTCGGACAGATTTCCATTAACAATTATATTGGTAGAACAGTTAGTGTAGCACATGAGAACACCGTTATAAACAACGGATCCAACATTGGCGTGTTCTAAAAGTTTGAAAAGGAACGTGTGGTTCACAGATTGATTCAGATTGATTTAGCGAAAGCATTGCGCCACAAACGCATTCGCAGAGAGCTACACAGACGCGCCTTATATATCTAACACTCCTCCGTGTACCCGCGCTCTTGCTCGGGGCGGTGCCGCCGCCTATGAGCAGAAAAGAGAAGTACTGCATTATGACACTAAAGCCCGGGATACATGGAGCGAACTTTCTCGACGAACTTCACGCGTCAAGTAACGACGCGGCGACACGACGCAGGATGTTTGCTGTGTTGCAATACATGCGGCGAACGCCGCCGCGCGTTGGCCGCCGTGTTGGCGGCGGTCCCGGCCGCCCGCTTCGAACTGAATTTGGCGTTGTCCTTGTAGAATTCACTTAGTTGGAAGCAAATGACTGCGTAAACGGCTTTCGCTTAGTCTCAGGCCGCTTCGACGACAGAGTATTATGGATAACCTTGAGTAGTTTTCGAGATCGCTTCTCGTTTCGAACGCGTCTAAGCCTAGCGAAAGAAATATCCGATGCCAACGCCATCTATCGGGGAAGTCGGGAGATAGGCATGACGACAGCATGTGGCCTCTGAGATCAGAAGATTTCTGTTGAAGGTTGTTGTAGAGAGCTTGCACTGCTTGTCTGTTTCCTCGCAGATCAGCGGATATGGGATGTACAAATACAACGCGATTCCTGAGAGATCATACTAGGAACTACTCAATCGGTGCAGAGACATGCAGACACGGCAACACCAACGCGATTGCAGACGACGCGAAAAGGCGCGCGCGCGCGAAACACCAGCATGCATTGCGACCGGAACTAGTGCCTCCTGATTGGCTGTCGTCCACCGCTGCGCGCTAGACGCTTCCGGCGGCGGCGTTCGCCCGACGAAAATGTTTGGACAGGCAGATCGGCTGCGGACGGCAAATTTCTTGACGCCGGCCGTCGGACGTTCGCCGCCCGACGAAGTTCTTCGCTCGGATGCCGGTTATTCGCTCCATGTATTCCGGCCTTAACGCGCACCGACAGTGAACGCTTCGGTGGTCTCAGTACTACGACGCCTCGATGCCAGCATTCGAAGGGACGCTGGCATCAAGAAGCACTACCAACGCCACCTAGGTGGCGTTCACCGTACTCAGCACAGCGGAGCGTGGCCTCCGCAATTAGCTCTGAAAATGTTTCTGAAGTTGATCGCGGAGGCTGCAATTACGACGCGCTGTACGCGCTGATTTGACTCGGTGACGATTCAGTTACGTGCTTTGTCTTGCGCGTTGTATTAGTGTGTCAGTTACGTGCTTCGTCTTTCGCGTTGTGCTAGCGTGTGCAGCGTAGTGCAGCTTCCATATGCACGACGGTTGCTCATGGTCATCGACGTTGGTAGTCGTGATGGAGGAGACGTGCCACCAGGCGTCAGCGTGGGTGCATCAACGCCTAAGGGCGCTTTAGCCACAAAACACCAATAGACATTATATATCAATGTGCAATAAACATTACACTACTTCTGTGAAGACACGTTTCACTTTCGTGTTCTATACCGATTCCTATATAAGAGGGATCAACCACATTTTTTTACCATAATTCTGGCGCAACAAAGGATCAGGGGCGACAGAAGTGAGCCTGTCCATGTTGGTTCCGTCATGCCTAATCTTTTGCCATGCCACAATTCTGATAAAATGTAACCGATTACAACTACGATTACTTCATTGAAAAATACTATGGATTAAAGGGACTAATTACGGCCCAACGAAAGTATTTTGAGCAATTACTAAACTGTACTTCAGATGGGGTATAATAAGCTTGGACTGGTTGGTGTAGCAAAATTCAAATTCTTGAAGACGAGCGCTCACACGAGCGCTGGTCTTTCGTCGGAGCGCTGGTCGTCCATAATTCGATCTAAACGGTAAACCACTACGTTAACGTTACTTTATTCGCAACTTTTATTGCGCGTGACAGCGCTTCGCTTTTTCACCAAGGGACATTTACAATGCTCATGGACTGCTCATATAAAAGGTATGTACTATCGACCAAAAAAAGTTTACGGACCACGGGACCTGAGATGATGATGATGATGATAAAATAAACTAATTTTCGAGATGGTGTTCCCGAGCGTTTGAGCTGTGGATCACTCTAGGTGGGAGGGTCCCTCATTCCAGGAATCCTCTGGCCGCGATAGCATCCCGGGCTCTGGCGACAAGACGTCGTTGTTCGTCCAGGGCCGGGGTGGAGATCTTGGCCTCCCACGTCTCGGCGAGGAGGTTCACGTCTTCGGACGTTGTATGTTTGGTAACGGCGTCTTCGGGGCGCCACGGACACTCGAGTAGCAAATGAGCCAGAGTGTCTGGCACGGCGCAGATCGGGCAGCTGTAGGTGTGTAGTGTCGGGTGGATGCGATGCATGAGGATCCCATGGGTGTACGTATTGCTCTGCAGTCTTCGGAATGCGGTGCTTTCCTCTTTCGTCAGTTTTGGATGAGGTGGCGGGTGCACCCTGCGTCCCAGTCGGTAGTGTTGGAGGATGGCGTTATACGTGGTGGGTATTGTCTCCGTTTCCGCTGCGTCACCAGGCGGTCGGGGGTCTCGCGAGGCGGCGAGAGAGGCCCGGTTGACGTGATCGCGGGCCGCGGCGTGTGCCGCTTCGTTTCCCTCGAGCCCCTCGTGCCCTGTTACCCACGTGACGCAGGTGTAAGGGAGCAAAGTGCTTTTTTTCTGCAGAATTTTGAGTGCTTCCACCGATATTCGGCCTCTCATGTAATTGCGTACTGCGGATTGGGAGTCCGTGAAGACTGCGACCGCGTTAGTGCTCGTGGTGGTGGCGAGAGCGATCGCCGCTTCTTCCGCTGTCTCCGAGTTCCGCACCCTGACTATGGCGGATGCCAGTTCTTTGCCTCTCGAGTCAACCACACTCAGGGCGTAAGCGGTTTTTCCCGGGTATTTGGACGCATCTACGTAGCGAGCACCTGGATCGTGCTTGTGGCGTCTTCGGATGGCGTTGACTCGTGCGAGCCAGCGTCCCCGATGATGCTCGGGATGCATGTTGCGCGGTAGTTTGTCGATGCTCAGGGATTCTCTTAAGCATGGCGGTATCTTGACCTTGCGGTCCGCGTCGGAGATGTAGCGTTCCCCGTAGCCGAGGCGCGCAAGGACCGATATGCCCGTCGGCGTGAGCTTCAGCCTCTCGAGTTGGTTGGTTTTCTGGGCTTCCACCAGCTCTTGCCAGGTGTTATGAGCACCCATTTTGAGAAGTCGGGTGGTAGATGCCACAGGTGGTAGACCCATGGCGAGCTTCGTAGCTTTGCGGATGATGACATTGAGCTTGTCTACTTCGCAATTCTTGAGAGCCAGGTACGGGGTTGCGTACGTTATTCTGCTGGTCAGTAGAGCTTGAACGACTCTCAGGGTGTCTTGCTCCTTGAGGCCACTGCGTCGATTGGCTACTCTCCTTACGAGGTGTGTGAGTTGGGAGATTGTGCGTTGGAGCCGTGGGAGCGCGGCGACTCCTGATCCATCTCGGCGCAGGTGCAAGCCAAGTACTCGAAGCGAGGTGACCTTCGGTATTTGCATCCCGTTGAGCGTGACGCATGGGTCTGGAGCTTCGCAGGTGGGAGGTCTACCCCTCGTGCGTGCCTTGAGTACGAGTAGCTCCGATTTCTCAGGTGCGCAGTGGAGGCCGCAGCTATCAAGGTAGTGCTCGATAACATCAACCGCTTCTTGAAGGCAACGTTCTTGCTCTCCGGTGCTCGTTCCTCTGGACCTGAGAAAACGCTAAATATCCGGGCAGTCTTTAAAAGTAGCCAGTAAAACCGCACTTCTCAATGTTCGCATGTACCAGAAGACGCTGGAAATGGGAATACCAGGCTGCGTTTTGAGGCTGCAGAGATATTCAGCTTTTTGTCAAATCCCTTGGTCCTTAACTTTTTTGCTCGTTAGTACGTAGTCACGTTGAACTTCGCGTTTTTATGATTCGGCATTGAGGCACTAATTTTCACGTAATTTTTTAAAAGAAGTTCACAATGTGTTTTGGATGTGACTGAATTATATGTACTCCCGACGGAGCCCTCGGGCACTGAATGTGCAAAAGATAAAATAGATCATTTCCCATTGTTCACGTGTTCTCAACAAATCTGTGTCAACACATACGGTTAATGCAGAGCCTTAAGTTCTGCTACGCGCGAGTATTCGACGCAGGCAGGTGAATCATACTTTGGTTTGTCTATAGTTGGTTCATCCTGTAACTAAATATGGGCGCACACTTAGTTTTATACCGGTGCCACTCAGCCACTTTCGATCGCGATTGAGCCCGATCTGGATAGAAATTTTCGACCGTGATTGGCTCCACCAAGGAAGCCAATGGCCAACAGAAATCGATCCCGATCGGGATCGATCGCGATCAGAAGTGTGCCATGCGACACCCGTTTTAATTGTCTTTTGTGTATTCACACTCTTAATTGTTCTTTATTTGGTCGCAGGTCAGGTGGAAGGTAATAACGCAGGTAGCTTACTGCGCTTGTGCTTTCATCGTTACAACTAATACAGAACAAAAGAAACCACCACCCTCACGATTGTGTACTTATCTTTTGTTTTCAATTCTGCTCGTTTGCTCTAGAAGCCGTGGTGCTGTTGCGGATGAACGCGTGATTACGCGAATTGTTTATAAAGTTATCTTTATTGTATAAGTGTTCACAGCCTAATAAAAGTGTTTATCCTAATTGTCCTTAAAGGCGTTTCTTGGTTTCAGGCAGGTATTCTTATTACTATTACTATTTATGTTTTCTTGTTGTATGACCCACTCCTGCCTAAGGCATTGTGTCAGAGGTAGGCAGTATTTCTGAAATAAATTTTACCAAACCTGCTGCGGCTACCGTACGTTTCATGTCCTTATTCTTATGTCTAGTGATAAAGCTTATGGTTATTGTAACTATCCTTGGCCTTTATATATTTATAGCAAAGTGGTAAGTGCTTCTATTGTATGGTCAATCTAGGGTGGTATTAACGGAGAGTTGTTTTCCTAAACCCATGGAGTTACAATCAACGCGAAGCAATTGAATGGGAACCGAGTGACCTCGTTGGATTTTCGCATTGCTGAAATAGCAGTGAAGGCGTCGGAGCTGGCAGGTATACGCTTTTAATCATAATCAGCCAACATTTTTTTTCCACCGGAGGACGAAGACCTCTCCCAGTGATCTCGAATTACCTCTGTCTTGCGCTAGCTGATTTCAAGTGAAGGCTGAAAATTTTTAATTTCATCACCCAGCCTACCTCTCTGCCGTCCTCGACTACGCTTTTTTTCCCTTGGCATCTATTCTGTAGCTCTAATATGCCACCGGTTACCTGCCCTACGCATTACAAGGCCTGCCCAGCTGCCTTTTCTACTCTTAACGTCAACTATGCTATCAGCTTCCCCGGTCTGCTTTTTAAACCACGCCGCTGTTTTCCTGTTTGTGTTGCCATCAGGATGGGAGTGGACATGACACGTGGAACTGAATGGAATTTAGGCAGAGAGGCAGTGCGACTTCTTATGTTTTATCTTTTGTTGCTGTCCATAATAGTTGGAAATGTGAAATTGCAGCAACACGTTTGTTTTCCCCGTTCTCATTTTCCCATAGCTGTGACAGATAAAGATATAGGCTTCAACATATTATACACGCAGTTTGTCTAAAAAAATAATAATGCGCTTGCGCCTTAATGATAATGTGTGTGATGCTCTAACTCCTTTGACGCATGTACCTGAGAAATGTTGCTGTTGTTCTTCATTAGTTTCTCAGTAAGCTTTTTTTTGATGGGTCTGACCTTGTATGAGAAAGTAAGTTCTTAAGAAACCCATAATACATGACAGGCCGAATTGTGTTACGGTTGAAGGCCAAGTTTTCTTTCATGACTTTATTTTTCCGGCTGTACCAGTTTTGAGTCATTTCTACTTTTGTACTGTCTACTAAATGCGATAAATTCAAAATTGGTGTCTTTTTAAACTTTGTAAAAAGCAAATTAGGCATTCTAAGTGCTTCATAAAATAGGTTAAATGCTTATGGTCGATGACGTGCTTTGACACCAACATAACCTCATAAAATATGGTCATGCATGCAAAAAGTGCCTGTTGCGCAAGTCGCGTGATGGCCTGACGTGGAGAACAAATCCGGCAAAAGGTAGAGCAGATTCTCTAACTAGTTGTAATCAAGACTGACATAATTTTATCTGCTTTTATCTGCTGATATTTGCCTCTAAATGAGTTTAGCATCTAAATGATCAGATGCTAAACAGTTCTTTCTTGTAGGATCTGTAGTGAACACCTGAGTAATAAAATTACCAGCTGGATTACATGCTTTCTTAGTGGGTATGTCTATAAGATGATGTCAGAAGGCGCAGGCAGAACTAGTAGAGATGCAGGGCTACCAGAGAAGGAGTTGTTACCAGCCACTGTGTCGGTCAGAGATTAAGAACAAAATACAAGCCAGCTTAATGATGCTTAGCATAAAGAGAACAACAGATAAACATACAAAACAAGGTAATGCTTTCAACTAACATTTTTAATTGTGTAACATATTTTTAAAAGAACGATGCTTGATAAACATTTGCAGAGCAACCACCATGACAACAAATACTCGATATTCATATCAGTCAAGGAATTTAAATACCTAAAATCACTACGACAGAAAGCAACAAAAGCAGCAATGACAATCTGAGCCTTATCTTCACATATAGTTTCTCACGCTTTGTGGACAGTAATGTGTCGACTTGCTTTCATTACGTTAGTTTCTTAAAACACTGGCTTTCACATATTTCTAATTTTTTTTTTGCAGTGGTGAGGAAGTTAGGAGGCAGTTCTGGTCGATAATGACCACAGATGGTCTTTGAAGTACTAATTTATACATTGGCTATTCTGTGAGACATAAACCTTATCACATTGGTTCACCTGCTAACCATTTATGAAATCGCGAACAATACCGCATAGCCAGCTACCTGCAAAATGCTTCGCGTAACATCGATTGCCACAGTGCGTAAAATTCTCACAATATTTAACAAAAACATATGGGCTCAGAACGTGGCGGCGTTATGTCTTTTGCTTTGTGTAATAGTGAAATTTGGTTTGTGGATTCAGTTCACTGAAGTTGGTTGCCACAATGGTTGATATGGGTATACATTTTATGCATGGATCTTTTATGTGTATATGAGTTACCAAATTAAAATTGTCAGTTAAGAGCACCACGTCACTCTGTCTGTTGCGTCAAACTGATTGCACTAAATATTATAGCCTCATCATCCTGATTGCCAATGCGATCGTACCACTGACTATTTCTTGAAAATTGCAAGGCTTCATGCTGAATGCAGAAAACTGCAGTCTACAAGTCGGGCTGTTTGTCCAGTGGCAGTATAGCATATTTCATTCATATTTCTCAAGTGCTCACAAAGACCTCAGTGTAGAGAAGACACGCACATAGCCCCACTTACTTTAAAAACATTTTTTTTCAGGAACCAAGTGCATTGTACGCTTTCGCATATCAGAGGCAACAATAATAGAGAGAGGGTACCGTGACTGTGACGGAACCAAACACACAAGCAATAATATGGACAATCCAAGCGCACATCTGCCGTCGCCGTCGCCGTGAGGTTCCGTATAAAGTCCAACGGCGATAAAATTGTCGCTGCGCCGTACGCTGTGTGTGCGAGTGAAAGCGTACGAGGGTAGCCGGCAATCGCGGCTCAATGTAGCGCACGCGAGGGAGGAAGGCAGGCCGGAAGCGCGCGGTCTTCTTTCGCGCTTGAGGCACGGAGGCGAGGCGACGGAGAGAGAGAGGGGAGGGGTGGGGTGCTTTCTGCTCCGTCGGCAGCTGCCCACAGCGCGGCCGCGCAGGCAGCGTATCTTGAAAGCGTTCTGCCATGTAGGCGAAGTGCGCGCCCACACGGCACTCATCTTCAAAAAAAAAAACAAAAAAAAAAAACGATCTGCGATGGGGACAA
Source organism: Dermacentor silvarum (assembly GCF_013339745.2). Taxonomy (NCBI): domain Eukaryota; kingdom Metazoa; phylum Arthropoda; class Arachnida; order Ixodida; family Ixodidae; genus Dermacentor; species Dermacentor silvarum. Next base: position 66,796,614 of record NC_051159.1, on the reverse strand, counting down.
AGTGCATGTGCCGAGTGCCGGTAGCTTCGTATGCTCTATGCTTTCCACGTCTAGTTCGCGTTGAAGCGAGCCTAGAGACAGCGCGAAGGTCCATTTGCCCGCTGCTGCTGGCGCGCTTTCTCAATCCGGCGCTTTCACAGCGAGTTTCGGCAGGTCATCGAGCGAGATGTGTTCATATTTACCTATGGGCGCGTGACACTTTGCTTGTCTATTTAGTTAGTAAGCGAATGTTTACAACTTTATACGGTCCATTAAACTGCTATGTTTGCTTCGTATAGCTCTCTACTGATTTATTATCGCAATTGATGCATTACCTTTCGGGCGAAACTGCGGCTTTTTTTTATCTAGTTCCAGAAGACAATTTAGCACATGCACTAGGGAGTTTTTGTTTTCTGAGTGTAGTCCATTTTTTACTAGCATATTGTTCAACACATTGTTAACACATTATTCGTTTAATCCCAGTTTGCAGTCAGCCTCTATGATAATGTGTCTTTTCTGTTTTTCTAAAGCTCAGACTTCTTCAATTATGGGTTGGCAGCTGCATTCCTTGCAATCTTGCAAAGCACCCATCACCAGATAATTCTCATATTCTGTCTTCATTAAGACAGCATTTTAGACACTGGGATAGCTATTGTTTGTAGTATTTTCCCGAAAACAATTCCATGCGGCTCAGAGTAGCAGCAAACTGGGCGAGTTCACACGGGTTCATTTTAGAAAATGTGCAAAGAATAAGGAACAAGGCGAAATATGTCCTGTCATCCTACTTCGCCTTTGTCTCTTGTTCTGCATGGATTTTCTAGAATGAATAGTAGGACACAGTGACCTCCATTTTTATCCTGACTAGAAGGCTTACGGCTTATGACTTCTTTCACTCAAATTTTCAGCAAGACAACATTTCTTGGTCCCACACCCTTCAGTACAACCTTAGATTTTTTGCTTGCATTATTTGTCTGAGAAAAGTGAATATCGTCGTTTGTGCTTCTTGTTAGACAAGCAAGCTGTCGCGAAAATGTAAATTGATTTGGATTCCTATTGACAACGAGAAATCCAGAGGAGGCAGTTAAACAACAATGCCATGAGTTTTATTAAAGGATGCATACAAGATCATTGTTTTGGCACGTAAAACCCCAGATTTTGTTTTTGCCTTATGGCCAGCTCTTGCTGTGACATAATGGTTGGAATTTAAACGATTGGTTTTGAGAATAAGGCACTAATGTTAGAATACTTCTTTGTGGGTATCCCGTAATGCATAGCGAAGCTTATGGCTGCACCTTATTTTAAATAAGACTTCCCTATAGGAAAAAGTTGTAATGAAATGACGTGTTTTCTCATTGTAACCTTATCGCATAAGACAGAATTGATATATTTGTAAGTAATTAATTGCGCTGAAAACGAGCATTTGTATTCGTACACATGATAAATTGTACTTTTGGGCCATATGTCGTAAATGAAACGAAACTGTGCAGAACGATTGCTGTAATATAATCATGTAACCTTTCTCTCCTATATACATGATGCGGCAGTATTAAATGCTTTATGGTTTCCCAATAACAATTTCTTGGAGTGAGCACTATCTGTGCTAGTGTTTTCTCTATCCTTGTCTTCGTGGGAACTTGAAATGTTAGAGTGAATGATGCAGGGAAGCCCTACTTTTTATGCCTCGTGTACTTTTCCTGGCGTCAAACTGCAGCAAATCATTTTGCAGGTAGATAGAAGCAGGCGTCTAGAGCGATCAGTGAAGAAATGGGTTCATCTATGATGGCTCGTCTTTGGACACTGGAATCAAGCTGCACAAAGGCATCACCAGCCTCACCTGTGCCCTGAAACATGGTTTTGGATGCGAGTGTTCTTCAACGTGGCATAACCAGAAGATTCGTTACCACATACAAGGCTTAGTTCAAGATCTAAAATTGTGCAGGAGGCTAGAATAAATGACCCTTCGTGCAGTCAATGTTTCAGTATTTGTGGTAAATGTGACCATTTCAAGCAAGACACTCGTATGTGATTACGTGTTTTCTCCCGAAGTTGTCATGCCCTGCATTTGGAAACACATTACCTATATTGACACGTATACATGTTTATGTTTCACCGGTGGCCGCTTTCCACCGACTAACAAATGTTAAACGTTATCGCTCGGCGCAGGACGCGCCTGTATCGGAAGTTTCTAGAACGTTATCGATGCTTCTTTCCGTTGCCTGTTTTCACCGACGCTTATGTTATCTGATTGTATGACCGACGTGAATTGTCTAGAACTTTCTGGAAGACACGCGGGCATCAGGGATTAATCTGGAACCTTCGATGACTCAGGTATAAAAGCCGTCGCGCTTCGCCACTGATCAGATTTTCGACGACCGCCGACTGTGTTCGTCGCTTTCGTTGTGCTTTGAGTGTAGCTTGCTTTTGTGGGCACAGGTTCGCCCAATAAAGAATCAGTTTCGTCATACCCAGTTTTACGACTGTTTACTTCAGCGTCACTACTACGTGACATCTGGTGGAGGTGCGGGACCAGATGGGACCAACGTCGCCAAGGACCAGCGAGCTAGCCGTAGGCAGCAAGGACTTCTGCCGGAGTACGGACTTCTTCCCGAAAAGGCCACAGCAATCAAGGCCAAGTCAACGACAAGAATGGCAGCACCAGCGTCTCCCATCCTGCTGCAACAACCTCGGGAGCCACCGACCTTTCGTGGATCATCGGCTGAAGACCCTGAAACCTGGCTGGAGACATATGAGAGGACCGCGACAGTTCAACAAATGGAGCGACGGCGACAAGCTGCACCATGTTTATTTTTCATTGGATGACGCTGCTCGAACCTGGTTTGAGAACAGAGAGACCACCCTGGTGACGTGGGACCTATTTCGTGAGAACTTCGTGAGGACCTTCACGAATGTCGTGCGAAAGGAAAGGGCCGAAGTTTTATTAGAATACAGAGTGCAATTGCCGAACGAGAACATCGAGATCTTCACGGAGGAGATGACTCGCCTCTTCCGCCACGCCGACCCCGATATGTCTGAGGAAAAGAAAGTTCGATTCTTGATGCGGGGCGTCAAAGAGCATCTATTCACCGGATTGATGCGCAACCCGCCCAAGACTGTGGCAGAATTTGTTTCGGAGGCCACAACCATCGAGAAGGCGCTTGAAATGCGAGCCAGGCAATACAACCGCCGTGCACTGACAAACTACGCCGAAGCTCAAGCGCTAGGCGCCGACGACCTGCGCGAGACGATCAGAGCGGTTGTACGGGAAGAGCTGTAGAAATTATTCCCAAGGTCGCAGCCTCAGGTGACTTCGATCGCTGACATAGTTAAAGATGAGATTCAGCGATCACTGGAAGTGCCAGAAATTCCGGCATCACCTCAACACATCACCGCCGAACGAAGACCTTCCGACGCGACGTAGCAGCAGCAGAGCAAGCCGACGCAGCCGTGATCCGACGCCACGAATTAACCGCAACGCCAGACGCCGGTCTACCGATCTAGACGTGCTCATCGATGGTCATAACGTCACCGCTCTCGTCGACACTGGCGCCGACTATTCAGTTTTCAGTGGCGCGTTCGCCGCCAAGTTAAAGAAGGTAAAGACGGCCTGGCAAGGACCCGATATACGGACCGCGGGAGGTCACCTAATAACGCCGGCTGGAATCTGCACAGCGCGAGTCACGGTAAACAACCGCACTTACCCGGCGAGCTTCGTAATCCTGCCGCATTGCTCAAGGGACGTCATCCTAGGCATGGACTTTCTAAACCAACATGGTGCAGTCATCGACTTAAGGTGCAAGTCGATAACGCTTTCAACACACAAAGCGATACCGCCGGATACAAGCATCAGTTACGTCATGCCTTGAATGTGCTTGAAGAACAAGTCACCGTTCCGCCTCGCTCAAGCGTAATGATTTCCGTCGGTACCGAAGTGTCTGCAGACATGGAGGGCGTCATCGAGGGCGATCATCACTTACTGCTCGACCGTGAAATTTGCGTCGCTAGAGGCATAGCTGAGCTACGTGCAGGGAAAGCAAGGGTGATGCTCACGAACTTCAGCCACGAATATAAGCATATTAACAAAGGTACCATGGTCGCCTACATCGACGAAATAGTACAAGCCAGCAGTGCTTTCGCCTTCACAGATTCTAGTGCACCTTCAACGACGACTGTAGTACCTGAACCAACTTTCGACGTCAATCAGAACCTTCCCAATCATAAGAAAGAACAGCTAAAAGCTCTGCTCCTGCAATACAAGGACTGCTTCTCGTCGTCGTCAAAAGTTCGACAAACCCCTGTCGCCTAGCCCCGCATTATAACCAACGAATATGTCCGCCCACTCCGTCAGAGCCCGTACCGAGTTTCGGCGCGCGAACGCGAGGCCATAAGGCAACAAGTCGACGAAATGCTACGCGACGACATGATCCAGCCGTCCAAGAGTCCGTGGGCGTCCCCCGTGGTGTTAGTGAAGAAGAAGGATGGAACCCTACGTTTCTGCGTCGATTATCGTCGACTCAACAAGATCACGAAGAAGGACGTATACCCCCTCCCACGGATTGACGACGCCTTGGATCGACTCTACAACGCAAAGTATTTTTCGTCGATGGACCTCAAAACCGGCTACTGGCAAATCGAAGTCGACGAGAAGGACCGGGAGAAGACTGCCTTTATAACACCAGACGGACTGTTCGAGTTCAAGGTCATGCCGTTTGGTCTTTGCTCGGCACCTGCGACTTTCCAACGCGTCACGGATACAGTACTGGCAGGTTTGAAGTGGCAGACTTGCCTCGTCTATTTGGACGACGTCGGTGTGTTTGCCTCAAGCTTCGAAGAACACCTGCGGCGCCTTGAAACAGTTCTTCAAGCAATCAAAACCTCCGGACTCACGTTAAAGCCCGAGAAGTGCCGCTTCGCATATGAGGAGCTCTTGTTTTTGGGCCACGTCATCAACAAGTCTGGAGTGCGCCCCGACCCTCACAAAACTGCGGCCATCTCCAACTTTCCTCCGCCCGCTGTCAAGAAGGCAGTGCGTAGATTTCTTGGACGGTGCGCCTATTACAGGCGCTTCGTCAAGGATTTTTCACGGATCGCTGAGCCACTGACGGATCTCACCAAGGCCGACGTCGAGTTCAAGTGGGAGACGCCGCAAGTCGAAGCATTTGAAGAACTGAAGCGACGCCTGCAATCGCCGACAATACTTGCGCATTTCGACGAAAACGCCGATGCCGAAATCCACACCGACGCAAGCAGCGTAGGACTCTGTGCCGTGCTTGTGCAGAGGACTGACGCACTAGAAAGGGTTGTAAGTTACGCTAGCCGGTCGCTATCGAAGGCGGAAGCAAATTATTCCACAACAGAAAAGGAGTGCCTCGCCATCATCTGGGCTACATCAAAGTTTCGCCCCTACCTCTATGGCAGGCCCTTTAAAGTTGTGAGCGACCACCACGACTTGTGTTGGCTAGCTAACTTGAAAGATCCTTCAGGTCGCCTCGCACGCTGGAGCCTGAGACTTCAAGCATTCGACATCACCGTCGTTTACAAGTCCGGGCGAAAGCACTCTGACGCCGATTGTTTGTCTGGCGCCCCCGTCGAACAGCCGCCACAAGACGACCAGGATGACGACACTTTCTTGGGACCCATCAGTGCCGACGAATTCGCCGAACAACAACGAGCCGACCCGGAACTAAGGAGCCTTGTAACTACCTGGAAGGCAAGACCGTCATTGTGCCGAAGGTGTTCAGGCGAGGATTGGCGTCGTTTTTCTTGCAAAACGACATTCTCCTAAAGAAGAACTTCTCGCCTCTCCGAGCCAACTACCTCCTCGTGGTACCCTCAGCATTGCGTCCAGAGGTTCTGCAAGCTCTCCATGACGACCCAACGGCTGGACATCTCGGTTTTTCCCGCACTCTCGCGAGGATACAAGAAAAATACTACTGGCCTCGCCTCTCTGCCGACGTCGCCCATTACGTAAGGACATGCCGAGACTGTCAGCGACGCAAAACACCGCCGACAAGGCCAGCCGGACTTCTACAGCCAATCGAGCCACCTCGCCGACCGTTCCAGCAGATCGGGTTGGGCTTACTGGGGCCTTTTCCGACGTCGACGTCCGGGAATAAATGGATCGTCGTCGCTACGGACTACCTCACCCGCTACGCCGAAACAAAAGCCTTGCCCAAAGGCAGTGCCGCCGAGGTAGCCCGATTCTTCGTTGAGAACATCCTCCTGCGTCACGGTGCCCCAGAAGTCCTCATCACCGACAGAGGCACGGCCTTTACGGCAGAACTAACTCAAGCCATCCTGTGGTACAGCCAGACAAGCCATCGCCGCACCACCGCCTACCACCCGCAGACGAATGGCCTCACCGAGCGCCTAAATAAGACCATCGCCGACATGCTGGCAATGTACGTCGACGTCGAACACAAGACGTGGGATGCCATCCTTCCGTACGTGACCTTCGCATACAACACGGCCGTGCAAGAAACGACGCACATGGCGCCGTTTAACCTGGTCTACGGAAGGAACCCGGCAACGACGCTTGACGCCATGCTACCAGACGTCGCTGACGAAGAAAATCTCGACGTTACCACTTATTTGCAGCGTGCCGAAGAAGGTCGACAGCTCGCCCGCCTGCGCATTAAGAACCAGCAGAGGACCGACAGCCGACACTACAATCTACGACGACGCTACGTCGAGTACCAGCCCGGCGACCGTGTTTGGGTCTGGACTCCGATACGCCGACGAGGACTTAGCGAGAAACTGTTGCGTCACTATTTCGGACCATATAAGATAATCCGACGTATTGGCGCACTGGACTATGAGGTTGTGCCAGAGGGCATTTCGCAATCACAGCGGCGCCGGGCACGACCTGAAGTCATCCATGTGGTGCGTCTTAAACCTTTCTACGCCCGCTGACGACCTTAGGTACTTCGTTACTTTGTTATTGTTTTTTATTGTTTGTTTGTTGTTTATTACGCATGGTTTTGTTTTCGCTTTCGTGTTTGTAGCATCGGGACGATGCTTTTTAAGGGGAGGGTATTGACACGTATACATGTTTATGTTTCACCGGTGGCCGCTTTCCACCGGCTAACAAATGTTAAACGTTTATCGCTCGGCGCAGGACGCGCCTGTATCGGAAGTTTCTAGAACGTTATCGATGCTTCTTTCCGTTGCCTGTTTTCACCGACGCTTATGTTATCTGATTGTATGACCAACGTGAATTGTCTAGAACTTTCTGGAAGACACGCGGGCATCAGGGATTAATCTGGAACCTTCGATGACTCAGGTATAAAAGCCGACGCGCTTCGCCGCTGATCAGATTTTCGACGACCGCCGACTGTGTTCGCCGCTGTCGTTGTGCTTTGAGTGTAGCTTGCTTTTGTGGGCACAGGTTCGCCCAATAAAGAATCAGTTTCGTCATACCCAGTTTTACGACTGTTTACTTCAGCGTCAGTACTACGTGACAATATACAGGGTGACCATTTTCAAGTTTTACGGAATTTTTAAAAATAGTATGTTGCAGGTAATATAATTCTAGTCGTCGAGCTGGATTATACAGAGGCGCGGACGTTATTTGCACGAAAAATAGAAACACATATTCAACGAAGTAACAAAAACATGCCCTAATAATCTTTTCCATTAATTAATTTACAGCCCACATTGCAATTTACAAATTCTACCCGGTGAGTTTGCAAGGCGTATTCACATGGAATGAATTTCGAGAGTGACCCCAGTTTGGAGATATGCGCCATCAAACTTGCCGTAAAAATGCACTGTTGTTCCACTTAAATTTTAACAAAACTCTTTTTTTATGTGTTGAAGCACAAAAGTAACTGACACCCATGTATTTCGTTCCACACTTTGGGAAATGTCACGAAACTGGTGTCATCCTGCAAATTCATTTAAAGGGAATACTTCTTGCAAGCTCATCGGCTACAATGCGTAAATTACAATGTGTTCCGTAAAGTAATAAATTAAGTTCATTATCGACTGTTTGGTAATTCATTGAATATGCCTTTCGGTTTCTCGTGCGAGTAATGTCCGCCTCTTCGAATAATTCAATTCAAGGACAAGGATAATGCTTTCTGCTACAGGCAATTTTTGAAAATTTCAAAGAACTTAAAAATGATCACCCTGTATAGTAGGCACACCATACATAACAGTGCTGTGTGCTAGCCTAATTGTAGACTTTCGAAACATACAATGAAGTGCATATGCATCTGCTACAGCACGCCATACTTCAACACCCTCATAGCAATGGCTATTATATTGCTCATCACGCCCTACACCCGATAGGTGAAGGGGTAATATTGTAATACCATACCGGAAGAGCGTAGAAGAGGAAGAAGAAGCGGCGCGAGGTTTGGGTGATCGGCTGTTTCGGACCGTCCCATGTCTTCTTTACCTTTTCACTGTAAATAAATCCATTCTACATACGTAACAATGAATGGAGGTGCTGGATACTGGACGCCCTGGAGAACCCAGTCCTACACGATCTTCGAAGAAGCAGATGCCTGGCCGGACTACTACCTGAGCCGGCCAACGAACACCGCCGAAGAGGGAGTCAATCAAGTAAGCCACAGACCAAGGAAACCTAGCTACTGGACGCGGGAACCACTCATATTCTCAGGTAAAACAGCTGAAGACGTGGATGACTGGCTGAGGCACTACGATAGAGCAGCCATAACAGGTGGAGTACGTCAGCGCAGCTTGTGAACGTTGCATGTTTTTTACGCCGGTACCGCTCTACTTTGGTTTGACAATCATGAGCGCGTGCAGACCACTAAGGAAACGTTTGTCCAGGAATTGAAAGCCTGCTTTTTTGGCAACTCGAAGTCCAAAACGAAGCAAGCGGAACACATGCTCTCGCGCAGAGCCCAATTGCCTGGCGAAACGTGTACAACGTATATTGAAGAAATACTGAAGCGATGCGGAATTGTAAGCGCAAATATGCACGATGAAGACAAAGTGGGAAATCTGTTAAAAGACATCGGTGAAGTCGTCTATAATGTTTTAATAACGAAAAAAAAACTAAAAGTCACAGGCCTGCGCGGCACACGCAGCACAGACGCAGCTTAAGCTGGTTGAGCGGCGCAAGAGTAGCTCCAATTTCGGCACCGCGCACAACAAGGTCTTCGCGGCAGTGTCCTCGCCTCGATTTTGACGAGAACGATCTGAACTGTCCTCCCGGCGTCGACGGCGAGCTGCGGCTTGTAATGCTCTCTGCACAGCAGTCTGCTGAGCCCAATGATGCCTGGTTGTAGCCGCGCACGTAGCTCTACGATTCGCTTTTTCAGCAGCGGTTCGTACCTTGCGAGGAGACGCCATAACGTGTACCGAAGAGGTACCCAGAATACGTGGCGCACATCTAACATCGGGATAGCGTTGATTGCGCGTCTCGTCTGAATCGCATCTCGTCACACGCGGCGGTTGCGGGCACCCTAACTAGATGGCGCCACCACACCGGCGGAGGCTCGGGTGGTCTGCGCTTGCGCGCGTGCCTATAGGGCGCGTATAAAGGGAAGTTTTCTTCTGCCTGTTAGCAAGCGCTTGCGTGGCTCAGTGGTAAAGTATCCGACTCCCACGCAGGGGGCCTGGGCTCGATCCGAGCGGAGGGCGGGTTCTTTTTTTCATATTTCCGGCGATAGCGGTTACGGGGCGGCGGCGGCGTCATCGCGACCAGAAACGGCTATTGGAATGAGCCCATAGCAGCTTACGCTGTAAAAAACAGAACACTCCTTCCGAATTCAGGCAGCAATGCCGCGTGTTCGAAGCCCTAAAGACGGGAAGGATCTTACCGAAGTTCGGGCACTTGGACAACGTCACCACAGTTGCAAGTATGGACGTCGTTGCATGTGATGACATCGCTTCGATCGTGCGTCGAGCGGTTCAAGATGAGCTAGCACGACTTCAGAGAGTCGACGCTGGTTATCAGTATGCGTTTGACGAGTGCACACCCGAACCACCCCCATCCTGGTCGCGAGAACGTCGCACCGAGTGCCGACCGCCATTTGAAGAATCACACTTAAACAAAACATGAGTGTTCGGTCCGTCCCAGCGAATCTCAGTCACTGCCAGTCCTCACCAGTCCGTCGTGATATTACGGAGTACTACCCAACACCACAACGTGTTCTTGCGGGATACTCGATGTTATGACAAGTTGCTACGGAATCATACCCGGCGTCACGCGTGCAGGAGTATGGCTCGGACCTGGAACAATTACGATGGGGACGTGGAGAAATTAATGGAAGATTTGAAAAACAAATACCTCAAGACGGCGAAGAGCAAGGATCGGCCGGGACCATACCGAGGCCTCCCCAATCAGGAATTGGACAAACCCTTTACGGGCCCGGAGCTAAGAATTGCCATAGCACAGATCAACCAGAAGAGCGCTGCAGGGCCGGATGCCATCACGTACCGACTACTGAACAACTTGAGCGACAGAGCGAGAGCAGTGCTCCTCAGGCACATGAATGAGAACTGGGAGAGTGGCAAACTGCCAAGAAGCTGGAAGGAGGCAGATGTTAGGTTCATTCCAAAACCGGGAAAACCCCCGCACATCGACAATTTGAGACCCATCTGCCTCACGTCCTGCATGGGCAAGGTGATGGAAAGGATGGTGTTAGACTACAGAGACACTTGGACAGAACCAACCAAATGCCGGGTACCATGTTTGGTTTCCGAAAGCACCTGAGCACGCAGGACGTACTCATACATATCCAAGAAGAGGCCATGAAACAGGCCATGAGGCACTCGCCACGCGCCATATTGGCGCTTGACGTCAAGGGAGCGTTTGACAACGTCTCCCACGTTGTCATCCTGACCAACCTCCAGAGCACTGGCTGTGGAGAACGGGCGTATAACTACGTACAAGGTTTTCTAACAAATCGGAAGGCAAGAATCAGAGTGGGGGAGGGAGTATCCCCGCTTATCGAGTTGGGCAGTAGGGTGACCCCTCAAGGCTCGGTCCTTTCGCCCCTGTTCAACATGGCACTCCTGAACCTGCCCAAGGCGCTCGAAGCGATTGAAGGCTTGGAGCACGCGCTCTACGCCGACGACGTCTCACTCTGGACGACGAAGGCTGGATCCCACGGATGGATGCAAGACACGCTGCAGACGGTGGCGGAAGTCGTGGACAAATATGCCAAGGAATGCGACCTAAGATGATCGCCACAAAAGTCGGAACTGGTGGTAGTCCGGCAGCGGGCGCCGAAAAGACTCAAGGAAGACATTAGAGTGGTGCTAGACGGAGAAGACATTTTGCCGGGCCCTAGTGTCAAGATTCTGGGACAGGTGATACAAGCAACCAACAAGGCGGAAGCGACTGTGAGAAAGCACACGACGGAGCAAATACTCCACATGCTCCGCAGAGTGGCGACAAGACGCAGAGGAATGAAAGAGAACGACACCCTGAGGCTCGTACAGACCTTCGTGGTTTCCCGAATTACGTACGTGGCACCGTATCTCCTGCTAAGCACGGTCGAAAGGAACCAGATCGACGTGATAATCCGAAAAGCAATCAAGCAAGCCATCGGAGTCCCGATGAGTGCCCCCACAGGCAAACTCATGAGGTTGGGCCTGCATAACACAGTGGACGAACTGATCGAGGGCTACCTCTCCAGTCAGAAGCATCGCCTAAGTCAAACGAAGGCCGGCAGAAGAGTACTGAAGAAGATCGGCTTGGAGGAGACGAGACAGTACGGAGCGAGGACAACTATCAGACGTCTGGCTAGAATCCATCAAGGTAAAACCACTCCACAAGAACATGAACCCAGCACACCACAGCGCAGACGGGAGTCCAGAGCAAAGGCTTACCACAGGCTGCTGGCTGGGCAGAAGGGGGTAATCCTCACAGACCCCCTCCAAAGGCAGAGGAAAAAGCTGGGCGACCGTAACGGTGACAACCAAAGAAATGCTGCTAACATGCGCGACGGTAAAAACAAATGGCGTCGACGAAGCAGAAGAGCTGGCAATTGTCCTGGCTCTCACTATAAAAGGCAGGACCAGAGTGGTCACTGACTCGCAACAAGCGTATAGAAGCTTCCAGTCGGGCTGGGTGTCCCGGTTGGTACTTCGGGCGCTCAAAGGCAGGGAACTTCCGAAAGGGAAAGGGGACCCTGATCATGAGAAGGAAATTTACAGAAGAATAAAATTTGGTTGAAGTGTATATGGCAGGCATTGCGAAATCCTGACTGCGAGCTTACCACTGTCGTTGAAAAGAAAAGTGTACAATCACTGCATTCTACCAGTGCTAAAATATGGGGCAGAAACTTGGAGGTTAACAAAGAATCTCGAGAAGAAGTTAAGGACCACACAAAGAGCAATGGAACGAAAAATGTTAGGCCGAACGTTATGAGACAGGAAGAGAGCGGTCTGGATCAGAGAGCAAACTGGCTTAGCGGATATTCTAATGGACATTAAGAGAAAAAAATGGTGCTGGGCAGGCCATGTAATGCGTAGGGGAGATAACCGATGGATCATTAGAGTTACAAAATGGGTATCAAGAGAAGGGAAGTGCACTGGAGGATGGCAGAAAACTAGGTGGGGTGATGAAATTAGGAAATTTGCAGGTGCAAGTTGGAATCAGCTAGCACAAGACAGGGGTAAATGGAGATCGTAGGAGAGGCCTTCGGCCTGCAGTGGACATAAATACAGGCTGATGTTGATGATGGTTTGCATTCGGCGAGGAACCCGACCTTGCAACTCAGTTGCATGAGAGAGCACGCCCTTTGCATCGGCATTTTTATCGGTGGTGAAAGTCCAACCACCAACCACTGAACACCCCGGAAAAGGAAAAAAAGAGCCAAGGAAATCTATTCACTTACTATCTATTCACAATTACTTACCCAAAGGCACTCAGTGTATGTTAAAATAGATGATTCTGTCCGCGAGCCGTTACGTTATCCTCGGAATAGCCATATTGAATATGTAGCAAAGCGAATCAGATTAGATTGTGATAACATGTATAATTTAAGACCTACTTGTGGTGTCTCCCTGAAGAAGACTTGTAATAAAGCGTTAGGCGAATCTATTATTAGGTACGGCTTACGAGTTTACGGTTCTGCATCTCATACAAGTTCAACTCATTAAACGTTATTCTATGCATAACATCGGTTCTCCTAGTATATGGAACACATTGTGGAAAAAGTCCATTAGACATTATGAGCTGCTTCAGTATGCTTGATGCACATAGACGATTGGTATTCGATGCTCTCACTAAATACGACTACTCTACTACTTTCAAGACTGAAAATAATAATAGCTTACTTTTATGTCCTCTGCAGGACGAAGCCCTCTCTCCCTGCGATCTCCAATTACCCCTGTCTTGCGCTAGCTGATTCCAATTTCCACCTGCAAATTTCCAAATTTCATCACCCTACCTAGTTTTCTGCCGTCCTCGACTACGCTTCCCTTCTCTTGGTACCCATTCTGTAACTCTAATGGTCCATCGGTTATCTACTATACGCATTACATGGCCTGCCCAGCTCAATTTTTTCTCTTAATGTCCATTAGAATATAAGCTATATATCAAGAGAAATCTCAAGAGAAATATGAAGAGAAATATCAAGAAATATAAAGAAGTATAAACTGCCACAGTCCTTACAAAATATAGTAGGACAACAACCTTTTCTACTAATTCATTTAAACAAAATTTAAATTTTCATAAGGTCATTGGTTATGCATTTGCAAATAAAAGTGACGTGGAAAAAAAACAACAACATATAGTGCCCACAACACGCTATTTCTACGCTGTATACACTGTGATCAAGCAATGTATCTGCACATTCCTTTTAACGCATGTTTTCTTCGCTGGACTAAGTTGAAATCTTGAATATTTTCTTCGTTTTCTTGCATGATAGTGATGTGTGTTTTTATTGATTTTGATCACTTAGTTTTATCCATAGTTTATCTTTAGATAGACGGTTATTTACACATGCATTTTTGTATGCAGGTGTGCAACTGTTCCCAAGCTTCTGTATAATCTGGTGAAATTGTCACCCCTCCTGTGCATTGTCACCCCTCCTGTCATGCTGATGGAATTCATGTTACATAGATTGCGTGGTGCATGAGCCAGGACCGCCCAGTCACACGCACACAAGCAACAAGGCCCAATTATGTGGACTAATTTACCTGTGTATATTTATTTGTGCCGAAATAAACATTGTATTGCATGCATTTCTCTGTAGTTCGTCTGTTGTGCTGCAGAATAACAGAATATAATTAAATAAACTAATAAATAAACACTGTAGAAACCATTTTGCCATACGGAAGTAGACACAAGATCCTTTCGTGCGGGTCTTTTTTTTTTTTTTTTTTTTGGAGGGCGATCGGCACCTCAATTTTAGAACTAACACGGATACGCCATGAAATTATTACCAAGTGAACGCAATTAGGAACGAATACAACCTTGATGGCTCATTATGTTAGAAAAAAATATTGCGAATAATTTTACACCTTGAGCAGGAAAGTACATAATAGATACGTACAAGGTTGCTCGAACCTATTTACAAAACATGGCGACAGATTTATTGCGCGACATTAGACATATTTTGATCAGTACGGCCTGCAATTAAAAATATGCGACGAACAAAAATGTTTGTTGCGCAGTTTGTTCATGCGAGCAAACACAAAAGTAAACGTGCCGCATCAACATTTACCACACGGCTGACGAAAACTGGCATGTCCGCTATAAAGATGTTTTGTGTAAACAATAGTCGCATATATCTAGAATAAAACTAATAAACTGTTTGCAGTAAATAGACTATGAAGCCGTTGCACAGGACGTTCATCTCTGGCATTTGACGTTTTGACTATGTACGGACGACTGATACGAATATCTGCAGTGTACTGGGGACGCGGCCGCGGCGCCGCTCCGGAAACACAGAGCACGTGCACTTCGACCGGTACGGTACGCCCTCGCACGAGCGCGGAGAAGCGGAAGAACTGGCAGGTATGACAGAGTAGTGCCTCGAGCTGCCGGCAGATGGGACGAGACTTGATTTATGGCTCCGAGGCCTGCTGCCACCTTCTGACAGTCTCCCGAAACGCCCACCATTGATCGAGGTGGCGTGCGCCTCGTGAAGTCGGCGCTCTCTCATAGATGTCGCCCCCTTCCCTGCGCGGCAGCATTCTGACACCTGCGCGCCGGAAATTTGAGTGCGCTTCGTCTGACGTCTTTTGCGTGCGTCCAGGTTATGAGTTCAGATCTACACGTCTGAAAATTTTAAAAATGCTTATGATGTTGCAAATTACGACTAAGAACTATGGTGAGAAAGTCGTGTAAAGATTGCTGAAAGCACCAGAAAGTGCTCGCACCAGGTGTACAGTATATGAGCGATTGCCCATCCTATGAATGCCGGTCCGGTGCGCCCATGTAAGGGGGTATGTGAAGGTTTCATGCTTTTGTTGTTCGCAAATAAGCTGTGGTATTGTCGGCCTATAACAGAGAGCGTGATTTCTGTCCCTTCTACCTTCCTTTCTTTTTTCTTTAGTGCGAGGGACGAGGGGGGGGGGGGGGGGGGGCGAGAAGGGGGAAACGGTATATTTTGCACGAAAAAGTACCGTTATTTCTTCTCATTTTGCGGGGGCGTAGTACTTGTACATGATACAACAGTGTACCGCGTTCCTTTCATTAACATTTTATCAGCAGTATCTATAGATACAGTCATATGTATCCGCAGGTGGGCGGAACCTCGCACAAGGGGTCAGCTGTCGCAAGCATCTTTATTTGTATAAGCGGAGTTTTGTCAAAGCATTCAAAATATATTGCTTGAGGCTGTGTTTAATTTCCATACATGCAGCATGGGCTTAGAGCAACGCGAACTGAAGTACGAGTATATATAGAAATAAAGAGACGCATGATGCAAAACCAACTGGCACAATCGTTCACCTTATTAAGTTCCATAGGTGTAGGTTTTTACGCACTGCCTTACGCGTCGCGAGCAAAAATAAGCGAAAGTCCCATTCGACGACAACAGCTACGAGGTTACGACAAGATGACTGCGGCAATTAAGTTTATTACATTTGACGCCTGTACTCTAAGTAATAATAAATACCCACAGACATTCGCATTGTTTTACAGAGGCATTCGTGAGTGTAATAGCCAAAAGATTAGATGTAGTTTGTCTTGATTACAATAATTTACAGCCTAATAGTTGCAAATGCTTTTTTAAAAAAATAGTTTTACACATGTTTACCATTTGTGTTCTAACTATTTGTTGCATTTTATGATTCTAATGATTATGTGAACTTTCACAGTACAATAGTGACACATGTACTTATTTATCCTGTTCTCCGGTACTGCATTTCACCCGCTAATAACTTAAAGTTATCGCTCAGCGCAAGAGGCGCCTGCATGATTTCGAACTTATCGGAATATTATCGTTGATTCTATCTGTTGTGTATGTTCTCGCCGAACAATTTAAAATCAGATTGTATGCCCGCCACATGAGTTATGTAGTAGTTTCCGGAAGGCACGCGGGCGCCAGCGATTACCCTGGAACTTTCGACGAGGCATGTAAAGGGGCTCCGGCTTACACAAATCTTTGTTATCGTCTTGCCTTTTATGGGCTTGGATAGGGGCAAGGAAAAAGGGAGAGAACGAGAGGCATCCTAAAGTCGTGGCGCTGAGACGTGCTCCTGCAAGGGCTGCAGAATAGAGCGCCAGCCTTCCCCTCCTCGAGCACCACTTCAGGATGGAAGATATGTTGGACCAGACGCAAACAGGCAGCGCTCTCGACGCCGAAAAAGCACCGACAAAAAGAGTATCAGAAGTCACAAGCTTCCAGAAAATGTTATTTCACTTAATTAATTATTATTTATTTATTTGTTTACATATACTGCAGCCCAATATAGGGCTATAGCAGGAGTGGGAACATTATACATTGCTACACAATAAAACACATACACATACACAAAAAACGAAGAAAGAAAGCGCGTTACATGTTAGCGAGGTGCTTAGTGGTGGTAGCTATAAAATCTTTTAGTGATAGTGAACGAATGTCGCCGGGAAGAGAATTCCATAGCTCAATTGTACGTGGGAAAAAAACTGTATTTGAATGTGTTAGTACGGGCAAAGATAGGTGATATATGTTGAAGGTGTGGGAGCTACTGGTACAACTTACGTTTGTAAATGTGATGTAGTTACAATCAGAAAGACTACAAGTGGAGTTAATAATTGCATGTAAAACTTTTAAGGCTTCGATGTGATACCGTGAAAGTAATGGCTCGATGTTCAAAGATTGTTGAGCCGGTGTCGGCGAGAAATTGGGGCTGTAATTTTGGCAAACGAAACGGATGGATTTACGTTGAACATTATTGAGCGAAATTATTTCACATGCATATTCTAGAACAGGGCGAATTAACGTTTTATATAATAAGAGTTTAGTATCGCAAGGGGTCTTAGATAAAGTGCGGAGCAAATAACCTAACTTTTTTAGGGGTTTCCCATTGATATATTCGATGTGTTTAGACCATGAAAGATACTCTGTTAGAATGACTCCTAAGTATTTATATTGAGAAACTCTTTTAAGTGGGATGCCATCCAAAGCATAATCGAATGAGAGGGAGCTCTGTCTATTGGCAAATGACATCACGACTGTTTTACTACAGTTGCTGTTCATTTGCCACGTTTTGCACCAAGTGTAGAAAGACATGAGGGATTGTGCAAGACGGTGATGGTCATCAATGGTGTTAATAGATTTGTATAATACACAGTCATCTGCATAAAGTCTGATTTTATTTGAGGTGCTACAAGGCAAATCATTAATATTATTACGATAACATCGAAAGATGTTGAAGAGACGAGCCGCCGCGCGAAAGACGACGAAGTGTGTCTGTGCTCTTGGTGCGAGCAATTGTGGGCCTGGCTCTCTGGCTTCTGTGTAAATAGCCTGTAAATAGCCTCTTTCGTCTGTGTCCTTTCACACGTAACATTCTGGTGGAGGTTAGCGATCCCCGTCCTCACCACGGAACTCCGAAGTGGTCGGTACATCGAGCTTGTCACCATGCCCCCCGGTGACGAGACCGCCTCTGCAACGGCTTCGGCTCGCCCGACTACGCCTATCGTCACGGTTGCCCAACATCGCGACCCTGGTGTGTTCTCTGGCCTGGAGGGACAGGATGTTGACGAGTGGATCAAGCTCTATGAACACGCCAGTGCTAATAACAGGTGGGACCCAACCATTATGCTCGCCAATGTCATCTTTTATCTAGGCGGCACCCCACGCGTGTGGCACCAAACGCATGACGACGAGTTCACCAGTTGGGACACTTTCAAAGAACAGCTTCGGGAACTGTTCGGCGACCCTCTTGGGCGCAAGGTTGCCGCGAGGAAGGCTCTTGCGTCTCGTGTGCAGACCTCTACAGAGCCGTATGTTTCATACATCCTCGACGTCTTGGCTCTATGCCGCAAAGCTGACGATAATATGTCAGAAGCAGATAAAGTGGCCCATGTGCTAAAAGGCATTGCCGACGACGCTTTCAATTTGCTTGTTTTCGGCAACGTCTCGACTGTCGACGCCATCATAAAAGAATGCCGTCGCCTTGAACACGCTAAGAGCCGCCGTATCACACCCCACATCACGCGGCTACCCAACACTGCTGCTACGTCGACATGTGAGGGTCGACCGCGTCAGGCCACCACCTGTGACGACGTAACCCGAATTGTTCGTCGCGAGCTCGAGGCTGCCTGTTCCTCAGCTTTCTCCACGACGCCTCCTGATCCGCCAGCTACCACGATTGCGATGATTCAGGCCGTCGTCAGACAGGAATTTGAAAACATGGGTCTGAACTCCGTGTGTTCAACGTCTCAACCTAGCGTTCCCCAGTTCTCTAGTGGCCCTCCTCGCCCTCGGCAGTCCCTTTCTGCCACATCTCGCCGCAACCCGTCCGAATGGCGTACCCCTGATGACAGGCCGATCTGCTTCCACTGCTGTCGCATCGGCCACGTCGCTCGTCACTGCCGCAACCGATGGCCACCTCCTCCTCAGACATACGCCAACGCTTATCCCCGCACCTTCGGACCTTCTGTTCCCTATGCCTCCCGCCATGAACCCACTGTCGCTGATGTCCCTGCTCCGAACCGTCGCTACAGCCGCTCGCCCTCACCTCGACGCCACCAGTCTCGTTCGCCCCAACCCCGTCGATTTTCGTCGCCGCCTATCACCTCCCGGATGCCGCCGGAAAACTAGACACTGCAGCTTCTGGAGGTGAAGCTGCGTTGTCGACCCTGTCCTCAAATCCTCTGCTCACGTTGCCTACGAACCAAAACCTTCTTGACGTTGACGTCGACGGCTATCCTGTCACTGCACTGATCGATACAGGGGCCCATATTTCCATTATGAATGCTGCCTTCCGACGACGACTCAGAAAGCTCCTCACCCCAGCGTCGGCACGCGTCGTCCGCGTCGCGGATGGCGGTACTGTCCCTATCGTCGGCATGTGTACGGCACGTGTCAGCATCGCCGGCCGCCACACTCCTGTCCTCTTCACCGTGCTTGCTCATTGCCCCCACGACCTAATTCTCGGACTCGATTTTCTTTCTGCACATTCTGCTCTTATTGACTGCTCTGCCAGCACCCTTCGCCTTGAGTTGCCGATTCTCGCAGAACCTCCTGATGAACCCCAGTGCCGCTTACGCCCCAAAGGCTTTATTCGCCTACCACCAAAGTCAATAGCCTATATTGAACTGTTGTCTTCCCCACCTGTTCCTGATGGCGAGTACCTCGTCACTCCTTTGCCCGACATTCCACTACAGTATGACGTCACCGTTCCTCACAGTATTCTTACCATTACTAATAACTGCACTCGCATGCCTATCTTCAACTTTGGATTGGCAAAACAAATTCTCCCGCAAGGTATTTGCCTTGCCAACGTTGACTGCCTCGGCGACCATCAAGTGGCAGCTTTATCAGCCGATGGTTCTTCCGAGCTTGGCGTGCCCCTCGCGCCAGCCTCGGGCGCCGATCCCAACATAAAGAAAATGGTTGCGGCGGACCTGTCCTCTACTCAGGCTGAAGACCTTTCCAAAGTGTTATCGGCCTACAGAGATATTTTCGACTTCGACGATCGCCCTTTAGGCCAGACGCTCGCGGTCAAGCATCGGATTCCTACTGGCGATGCTACGCCTATTCACCGACGACCATATCGCGTTTCTGCGTCGGAACGCCAAGTAATTCAAAATGAAGTGACCAAAATGCTAGATAAAGACATCATTGAGCCTTCTTCGAGTCCCTGGGCGTCACCTGTGGTGTTGGTTAAGAAGAAGGACGGCACGTGGCGCTTCTGTGTAGACTACCGCCATTTGAACAAAATTACTAAGAAGGACGTCTACCCGCTCCCACGAATCGACGACGCCCTTGACTGCCTTCACGGTTCCAGCTATTTCTCTTCTATTGATCTTCGCTCTGGATACTGGCAGATTGCTGTCGACGACATGGACAGAGAAAAAACCGCGTTCGTAACACCTGATGGCCTATACCAATTTAAAGTAATGCCGTTTGGATTATGCAATGCCCCGGCCACCTTTGAGCGTATGATGGACTCCTTGCTCCAAGGTTTTAAATGGTCCACGTGTCTCTGTTACCTCGACGACGTCATCGTCTTCTCGCCAACGTTCGACTCTCACCTTGAGCGTCTAACAGCTATACTTGATGTATTTCGAAAGGCGAAGCTGCAACTCAACTCGTCCAAATGTCGTTTTGGCCGCCGCCAAATTACTGTTCTGGGCCATCTCGTCGACGCTTCCGGAGTGCAGCCTGATCCCGACAAAACTCGCGCCGTCCGAGACTTTCCGGTTCCGAAGACAGCCGCAGACGTTCGCAGTTTTGTTGGGCTATGCTCGTACTTTCGTCGTTTTGTTCAGGATTTCGCGGCAATTGCTAGACCCCTCACTAATCTTTTGAAGAAAGGCGTACAATTTTCGTGGGGTACTTCAGAAGCCACCGCCTTCTCTCGTCTCGTCACTCTTCTCACCTCACCGCCCATTCTCGCCCACTTCGACCCTGATGCCCCTACAGAATTGCGTACAGATGCCAGCGGTCATGGTGTAGGTGCCGTCTTAGCCCAGCGTCAGCGTGGCCAGGATCGCGTTATTGCTTACGCAAGCCGCCTCCTATCACCATCGGAGCGCAACTATTCCATTACGGAAAGAGAATGCCTTGCTGTTGTCTGGGCAGTTGCGAAGTTCCGCCCTTACCTTTACGGTCGCCCTTTCTCTGTCGTCACTGACCATCATGCTCTCTGCTGGCTCTCATCGCTCAAAGATCCTACAGGCCGGCTTGGTCGATGGGCTTTGAGGCTACAAGAATTTTCATATTCCGTGGTGTACAAGTCTGGCCGCCTGCACCAAGACGCTGACAGCTTGTCGCGTTACCCTGTTGACGACTCTGACTCCTCCAATACTGACAGTGCTGCTTCCGTTTTCTCAGTATCCCAGCTGAGGTTTCTCAGTATCCCAGAAAGGTTGGCGCTATCTTCTAGCGCCAACCTTTCCCTTTCCCTCAAGAACCACTTATCACGGGGAGCGAACACACGTCGGAAAGCAAACGCGCGTTCTGCGCCGTGCTCCCTGAATGGCTGCAGAATTAAGCGTCTCTTTCCTTATTTACAATCACCATATAGAGAGAGCAAACGCGACATCCTCCGTCGCGGGGGGGCGGGAGGGAGGGGAGGCGACGTTTAGCTGCGATACCAAATGCGTATTTATATAAAAAAAACGTTGCGAGGCGAGAAGGTGGGTAAGATTTCCGACGCTGCTCGACGAGTGTCCCATTCGCTCCCCGTGAAAACGCGCGTCCCTCGCGCCCTTTCACTCGCACATACAGAGTCCGGAGCGCCGCGATGATTTCATCGCCGTTGACGTCATACGGAACCTCACGACGACGACGACGACAGAAATCCGCTTTGGAGTGTCCATATATAAAACGCTATTCGCTTACTACGGTGGCATGGCGAAGAAACTAACTTTTAGATTACGGCTCGGGAAAGTACTGAGAGCTGCTGCCGATCTCTTGTAAGTTGTCAGTGAAGCCGTAATATATTGCCACTGGTAACACACCTAATCTTAAAAAGCCTCCGTGGTTGCTCTGGTTAGTCTGCAGATTGCGCCTGCACGTATAATTAGAATCGTGGGAAACCGCATCATAAAAATGTAATGGTTTAATTTTTTCCGCTTCCTTCTTTTCTTTTAAGTTAAGATCTCCAACCACAAAGTAAATAGACATACGTCTTAAACTGTGCCGTTGAAATGTTTGCTAATAATAAATGTCAAAAAACAGTAGCCTGAAGTCCAGCATAGGACTCACTTTTTTTATAGAAGACAAAATTATGCAGACCTGGGTGAAACAAAGCTTTCGTGAAGAGATTAATAAATGCTGCAATAGTACACGCCACACGACTGCGCCACCACGGCAGCCGCCGTCGTGGCGCAGTCACTATTGCGTACAACTGCTGAGTACGAGGTCGCGGGTTCGATTAATTGCCTTCCACTGCGGCTGCATTCCGCTGGGGACGGAATAAAAAAAAATGGTTGATCCCTCGTTCATTGGAATCGGTAGGACACCAAAGTGAAACGTGTCTTCACAAAAGTTGTTGCATGCTTATTGTACGCGAAGAATCAAGTTGCAAGTGGCCATCAGCGGCATGCTACCACTGCACAGGGGTCCTTGACAATTGCCACACAAACGAAAGTTGTCGAATGACTCGTGCCCGGGAAGCATCCCCCGGAGACGCTGCATTGCACGCGCCGGAGCCCTGCGCAAATCCGCCATAAACCACAGGCGTTCATCAGCCGTAGAAGCGAAACCGAACCGGTAGTTAGTAAATCGCTTCGTTAACTTGCGGTCCGCTACAGCGAAAGGCGCACCATTTGCGGGTTGGCGACTGTATTGCAGGTTTGCTTGACGCGCGGCATCCTGTACGCGAGCGGCGTCCTGCTGCCGAGTCGCTTCGGCGAAGGTATGAACGAGCATTTTGGTCCGGCTCCGTATTGTCTTGGGCAGCCATTAGAGTTGCACAGCTTCAGGAATGCGAGGGGCAGAGTTCGCAGCGTGCGCCGCGAACGCGCCAAGGCGTTTTGCTTCACGCTGGCGTGTCTCTCGCCGGACCAAAGGGAGATTCGCCCGTGCGCCGCTTAGCGCTGCAGTTTTCTTAGTTGGTGCCATCGCAAGCGAAGCAGTAGGCGGCGTGTAAGCACTGCTGAGGCATGTTGAAGCTGCACTCCGTAGACGACGAGGCGTCACAGGCTAGTATGACGCGAAAGAGAAACATTTCCGTAGAATCTCCTCAGGGAGTTATCTGAATGATGCGCAAGCATTTCGTAGTGTCACACAAGTGCGCATAATTAAAGCGCGCGCCGCGCATCACCCAAGGAGCACGTAGGCCCAGCGGCAGCTTCAACAGAGGGTGCTCCTATTGTATCGATACCACTGTCGAGAACAGACGCAGCCACAAAACTTCGTTCCCTCGCACGCGAGCTTACGCAGACTCTGTGGAACACCAGTGACTTCAGCAACGCACGCCTCCACAGATTGGATCCACGTCTGCAACTCCGTCTTCCACCACCAGGGTTACCACGAGCGGAAGCAACACTTCTGTGCCGCCTGTGGCTCGGCGTGGCATTCACGAACGCCTATTCCTTCCGCATTGGAATGGCCGACAGCCCTGCTTGCAACAACTGTGGCTGCGAGGAGACAATCAAGCACCTCCTCTGTGACTGTCCCCGCTACAATGTGGCAAGAAAAGCGCTCGCGACTGCACTTGAAAAACTGGACAATCGCCCCTTCACAGAGGAAAAAGTTTTAGAACACTGGTCTAGACGGGCTTCGGCACTCAAGTCCTTAAGGGCTCTGCTGGAAGTTCTTAAGGACTTGTGAATCGTGCGACCGGCTTTGAACGTTGTAGCGCGTAGGGTCGCGTTATTGCGCGAATTTTATTTTATTTTATTTATTTATTTTATTTTATTATTTTTTATTTTATTATTATTATTTTTTGTTTCTTCTATCACCTTTCATTCCCTTTACCCCTTTCCCCAGTACAGGGTAGCAAGCCGGTATTTACACTGGCTAACCTCCTTGTCTTTCTTTCCCTTTCTTTCTCTCTCTCTCGACAGAGGGAGAGAGCGCCGACGTGATCAACGGAGAGTAGAAACTTCGGCAAGATACGCGAAGGTTACAGTAACGAGAGAAAGGAGAGAGAGGGCGCGCGCCGGAACACCCTCTCAGACCCTGATGCACGGCGAACCGAGAGAGAGAGAGAGAGAGGGAGGACGACAACCTGGCTTGTGCACAATGGCTGCACAAATAAAAAAGTACTTAAATGAGACAGAAATGTCGACTTTATCATTGATTAATTTTAGACTTTTAGTTCGTCATTTTTATTTGCATTTGTGCATGCGGCAAATTATGAAGGGAATTGTAAAACTGGCGTTACATGTTCTGCGTCCTGTTTGAAAACTTTGTGTACATGTTGCTGCAAGAGAAGTTCTGAAATACAGAACTACATCCATGGCAAAACACCCTTTCTCTTGGCATGTATAGAAGACAGTTCAATGGTACACTTGGCAAAGTTTCGAAGAAAAAAGCTCATGCAGGTGGAATGCCCATGTTGGGAGTTTGTGCGAAGTGAATGATAATTGATGATTAATCCAGTTTATTGGCGTAAGGGCGAGATGTGGCCAAGGAGCACCAAGGCCAACTATGCAAAGTGAAGCTTAAACAGAGCTGCGAATTCAATGCAATTCAATTCAATGCAATTCAATGCAACGACAACGCGTACAACTTGATGATGACAGGTGTATGAACAGAAAAGTACGATACGTACAAGCATTCGGTATATATTGTGCCACAGTTGGTAATACCAATTCTGGAGGGTTGGTTAAGAACGGGCGCACCTCAATGGCACATATCGAGTGGCTAAATCAAAGAAAGTAAAGTAAATCATACAACTCTTGAAATCTAACTCACCAGATTCGTTCAGGAGGCTCGTTCATGGGAGGTATGTCGGCTGTGTATGGATGACACGGTGAACGGTGCAAAGAGGTTGGTATGTAATCCACTGGTAAGGCATAGGTAGACGGGTTTCGGAGCGTTCTTCGGTAGCGTAGCCGCGTTGTTCGTCCTGTTGGCGCCGCCGGCAGAACCGAGAAATGTGCCCTCGGTACCCGCAGTAATAACAAAGAGGACGGATAGCACGGCAAGCAGGGTAGGATGGTTGAGCACACCTATCCCCGTTTGCTCTCCGATCCACACCGCCATATTCCTGTCCCTTATACGTTAGGCCTAACATTGTTCGTTCCATCGCTCTTCGTGCGGTCCTTAACTGGTTCTCGAGCTGCTTTGTTAACATTAAAGTTTCTGAACCATATGTTAGCACCGGTGGAATGCAATGATTGTGCACTTATATATATATATATATATATATATATATATCATAGAAGCCAACAACATTAACAACCAAGGACAACATAGGGGAAATTACTTGTACTTTACTAATTGAATTAAAGAAATGCTAAATTAATGGAAACCAAAATCGATGAAAAAAAACAACTGTCCGCAGGTGGGGAACGAACCCACGTCTTCGCATTACGCGTGCGATGCTCTCACCATTGAGCTACCGCGGAGCCATTTTCCTATCCACTTTCGTGGGTATTTATGTTTTACAACTAGAACTAACCCTGGAAGTGTTAGCCAGCGCCACCACTCCAAACCTAGGGGAGGATGTGGAACATCCTTTCTGCCGCAGGCGTCACGAGCACGGGATCTTTTTGGGTGATGGCAACTGGTCAATAAACCCACATATGCTACCTGAAGGCATCAATGTTGCCGGATTCGAGACCCTCGTTATGTATTGAACGAGAAGAAAGGGAACCGAGGGGCCCAATTTTTATTAATCATATCATAAGAAGCCAACAAACATTAACACCAAGGACAACATAGGGGAAATTACTTGTACTTTACGAATTGAATTAAAGAAATGATAAATTAATGAAAATCAAAATGTATGAAAAGACAACTGTCCGCAGGTGGGGAACGAACCCACGTCTTCGCATTACGCGTGCGATGCTCTCACCATTGAGCTACCACGGAGCCGTTTTCCCATACACTTTCTTGCGTATTTACGTTTTACAACTAGAACTAACCCTGGGAGTGTTAGCCAGCGCCACCACTCTAAACCTAGGGGCGGATGTGGAACATCCTTTCTGCCGCAGGCGTCACGAGCACGTGATTTTTTTGGGTGATGGCAACTGGTCAATAAACCCACATATGCTACCTGAAGGCATCACTGTTGCCGGATTCGAGAACCTCGTTATGTATTGAACGAGAAGAAAGGGAACCGAGGGGCTCGATTTTCATTAATCATATCATAAGAAGCCAACAAACATTAACCCCAAGTTACACCATATATATATATATATATATATATATATATATATATATATATATATATATATATATTCGCCGACATAGAGAGCGAACAAACAGCCAACAGGCAGCCGCGCCAAACCCCGGAAAGTAGGCAAAGAAAGGTTCGGTTAATAGAAACACCATCGGTAAATAAATACTCCACTAAATGAAAGACAAGATTGACAACAAACTGACAAGATGGGGAAGCACAATTAAAGAAAACAAGAAAATGAATTAAGCACCCATAGTGATGGCGGTGAGACAGTGATTTTAAAGGAAACGTCACCGCAAAACGGATCCTGGCGCCGCCCAGGCGCTGTTCGCCGCCTGCTCTTTCTTTTTGTTCCTCGGTTTGCTCGAAGCGCGCTTTTGCATTCGGCGACGACAACCCCTGTGGTTAAAACGCCCAGCTCTGTACGCTGGCCGTGGCAACAAGAGTGAAGAACTTGCGCGGCCCGGACGCTCGCTCCTTCCAAAGTTTCGACAGCGCACGCGCTCCGTATGCAAATGAGAGCCTCATCTGGAAAGTATGTCATCAGCCGAAGCTGGCTTGTCTTCTTTGCGAGTCGCGTACATATTCGAGTGAAGGCGTGGAGACCGTGGTGCTTAAAACTCAGAGAAAGCGTCCCGTGTTAATGAATGCGAAAGAAAATGGCATTCGGTATAGCCGGACATCGGATTGGCTCAGAACGTTGAGGATAACGATCGGTACCAGCCGGACGCCATTTTCATTACTGCGCTTGTGCCTTTATTGTGAGCGCGCTGATCGCAAGCCACAATTTCAAGCTGCATACTATAAGCCACTAACTAACCACATGCGCTCACTTACACCCCTTTAACTCCCTATTTGGCGAGGAAAGATCGTTTTAGAAGATGCCGACTGAAGTTTAAATACAACGAAAAGTCAGTTTGCAGGTTTGGTTTAATCAGTTATATAGGAATGCTGCTTATATCCTGCATATACGTTGGCAGTTCAGAAGGAGGTACTATACAAAGACTCAAGGGCGACCCTCTGTTAAACAATGTATGAAAGAATAAGCAAGAGTAAGCAACCAAGGAATAATAAGCAAAGTACAAACATTTACATATAAAGTAACGAAAGATCGGAGAATAAAAACTAGATACACAGATAACAAAGTAATAGATGTAATTAATGCGTAATAGAGAGGAGCACAAACATTAAGAAAATCGTGCAGTTATGAAAGAAACCATTTAAATAGGCACTATTTAATAAAACATGATTTGAAAAATATATTATGGTGTTTTACGTGCCAGAACCACGATATGATTATGAGGCATGGTGTAGCGGGGGAGTCCAGAAAAATTATGACCACCTGATGTTCTGTAACACAAACTCAATGCATGGTACACGGGCGTTTTCGCATTTTGCCCCCATCAAAATCCGGCCGCCGGGGGCCGGATTCGAACTCGCGACCTCGGGTTTAGCAGCGACTGCCAAAGCCACTACGCCCCCACGGCAGGCTAGCAAAACGTTATTCACGAATGTGCATAGTTCAATAGAATTATAACTATGCAATGCAGAAGCAAACTGTACACGAATCAATAATGAAGTCAATAAAGTAACAATAACAATTCTAAAGTCTTGCGATGACCAAGAAGCAACAACCGATATTAGAGATAGTGCATCGCAATCTGATCCAGTGAAATGTTAATACTGATCGATTGGCATCTGTCAAAGTGATGACAAGGAAAAAGAAGAGAGAGAAACATGAAAAACAGAAAAAAATGAGTGCTTAAGAAGATGTAATTAAAGGAATAACCTTGCTATTGTTTACAATGGCTCGAAACTGCCTGAAAAGTCATGCTCGCAATTTAATTTAGTTATGTCAGCAAGTTTCCTAATTTCATCGCACCACCAAGTTCGCCGCCTTCCTCCATTGCGCTTCCCTTCTTCTGGAACAATTTCTGAAACTATAATAAACAACTGGTTATCTACCCTGCGCATTACGTGGCCTGCGAAGCTCTATCTCTTCCACCTAATGTCAACAATATCGAACGCCTCCATTTAATCTCTAATGCACACCGCTGTCTTTCTGCCTCTGAGCGGTTCACCTATCAGTTTTGGTTTGATCGCTAGTTTCGCGGTTCTTAACGCATTATCAAGCTTCCTTGTTAACCTTCAAGTTTCTGCCCATATGTCATGCAGTACCGGCAGAATGCAGTGATTGTGGACTTGTTTTCAGGGATAGCGGTGAGCTGGCGGTTATGGATTGGTGATGTGTGCCGCAGGCGCTCCAACCCATTTTTATTCTGCTGTAAATTGCATATTCCAGCACAAACTGACGTATACATAGTTCAGTCATGACTACCGTACAATATTTGTAATGATTTTACAAGAACTGAATTACGTCTTGAATAACTTCAAAGTAAATATATAAATGAGAATCGCGCTTATAATAGACCAACTTATCGCTGCCTATTCATTGAAATGTGAAGTCCTACTATAGAATTTATTTGAACGCCACAAAGCCCAAACATCATTTTACATCAAGGAAAGTTAGAAACTTGTTCACCTTTATTTATGACCATGGAAGCCGCATTCGTACCAAAAGCAAATATATATATATAACACATATGACGTTAACACGTAATTAGTATGGTAAATGTAATCAGTAATTTGGTTTGTGCTGTATCCCTAACTGATACTTTACACTGGCATATAAAAAAAGTCACAGGCACGCGCGGCACACGCAACCCATTCACAGCGTAGTCTAGAGGAGCGGCTCCATAGGAGACTGTCCTAAACTGTTCCCGAAGCGGCGAAACTCCCGGGCCTCATTTTCTGTTGCGCGCACATGAGGGTCTTCGCGGCGAAGCTGTCGGGCCGCATTTTGAGCAGCACGCACTAGGGGACTTCGCGGCGAAGTCTGCTTGCGTCGTTTTCACGGGAAGACGGCGAGATGCATGCGGCTTGTGCTGCTGTGTGTCTGTACAGCGGCCTTGTGAGCCCGAAGTTGCCTGGTTGCAGCCGTGCGCGCACTTCTACGATTCGCTACTTCAGCAGAAGTTCATACTTTGAGAGGATGCGCCATAGCGCGTACCGAAGAGTAAACACAGGTATCGAGACTATATGCGGCGCACTTGTCACAGCCCTTGACACGTGGCACAATACGATGCAACTGCTACATGGCATGCCATCTGGTGCAATAATACGCAACTGCAATGCGAACTGTGGACGTACCGAAGCTACGCGGAGATCCGCCCAAGATCCACGTATCAGCCGTATCAGCGCGTATCGGCCGTATCAGTGCGTATCAGCGCGGATCAGCACGTATCAGCACGTATCAGCGCGTATATATAACGGTATTTGCGATATCTCCGGCACGGCGCCTTTCTTCATACCCTACGACAATAACTACCAAACGCAAATTTTGCCAAACTCTGTGCAAGTCCGTATGAAATTGGCAATAACGATAAATAACGGATGAGTATAGATACTATGGCACAGCAAAATAAGAACCAAATAGATCTGAGAAGTTTTTTTATATACGAACGTAATCATTTCTCACTAAAAGATCCATCGTTAACCAATCTAAATTTTTTCCACGAACACCATGTGTTCGTGGAACATCAGATTGTGAGCCAACTTGCAAAACACATTTGTGAGAGCAAAGTAAATAGAATGACCCTGACCTCGGTATAAAACTAAAGACCGAAGTATGCTAAAGAAAGCTAGCGCGCAGGTTATCTTTAACAGACTTTTTGTCCGCGTTGGTGCCGTGGAAATTGTTTCATCACATGGGGAAAAAAAGTGTTTGAAACGCCTTAGTGAACGCAAATTACGAGAAAATTGTACGACAATCCGGCACGAGAGACATGTCACATTCAATGTGAATGGGCACGGCCGGTATTAGCTTAAATCAATAAATTCGGAAAAAACTCCCGTGCTTGATGAGATGTTGAAGACGTGAGCTAGCAATGCGGCAGTAGTAGTTTTGATTACAGATGCCGGCATTTTATCGGCGTGAGTAAATGTTCAGCTAGCTTCCCCTAAAGCGAATAGCTTTTTTCCAGCTCATCAGAATAGTTCTCTTTCATTGTATCCAACAGTGTTCGTGGGCCGATCCCGAAGACCGTGCAGTCTAACTGTAGCTCAAAGCGCTAGCTGTCGCCAGCGAAGAATGGGAGAAACTGGCTCGTGGCGCATGCGCCCGACGCTTAAAAAAATTAATTGAATTCCCGGATTTCACGTACAAAATGCGTGATCTGATTATCACGCACGCCGTAGTGGGAGGCTCGGGATAAATTTTGACCACCCGGGATGTTTAAACGTGCACCCAATGCCCGGTACACGAGCGCTTTTGCATTCGGCCCCATTGGAATGCAAAGCCGCCGAGGCTGGGATCGAATCCGCGACCTCGAACTCATCATGTGCAGTGCCATAGCAACTGGGCTACCGCGGCGCGTTTGTGCCAGGCGTTTCAAAGCGCTAATTTGACACTCAGATAATGCGTGTTATCGTGGCGTAATGATTAGATCAATGAACTATACTGTGCTGCAAGACAGCTTCAATCACACTAATGTTCCCGCATTGCTTTATAGCATTATAGGCGGTATCTAATGGAGCTATCTGACAGAAAACTCGAGGTGTGTATCACGAGGACGTCAGAGTGTGCACGAAATCGCAAATTTGTAAGAAATACGAAATAAATAACAGTCATTTTAATAAAGCGAATAGCTTTCTGGAAGTGTTCGGCTATTTCGGAAGCGTTCGGCAGTCATCATCGATGGTTTCTGCGCAATTTTTTGTGCTTTGGTGATGTCACAGGGGCTAACTCAGAGTGAACGAAGCGTAGAAATTTCATTGGCTATTCATATAGGCGTCCTATTTAAAGCTGCGACTAGACAACGAAGAATTTATGCCCGATACTTTGTTTCGAGGCGGCAAATGCTTGGTGTTATTATATTTGGAAGCACGCAAGCAAATAAGTCGTGAACGCGCATGTGAATCATTTTGTAAGAAATACTCAAAGCGTTTGCCGTCTTCGAACTGCGCTCCACGCTTGGGATATAGGCAAACTCGTCACTCCTTAATATGCCCATTATCAGATAGTGATAGGCACTGAACTTCTCGTACCAAGGAATGAGGTCATTTTCATAAACAAATGTTAATTTAATAAGTTAATTAAAAAAGCTTCAGTACCACACACGCACGCACGAGCACGCGTACACAAAGGCGACGTTTTAGCATTTTCGTCAGTTGACGGTTCGCCATACGCAGGTGACGTAACCCGACAGCTGTATATTTAATTGTAATTTAGAACAACGTGTTCAGAAAACGACCAAGATTCAAATATACCTATATAAAGCCCCAATCAATTTACTTTAGCAAAGCAACAGACGCATTTAATGCATCGTGACCCAAAGATATATAGGGCACATAAATTTCGACAAGTAAGGAATGATATTCTACGTTGACTAGCGCATTTGTTATCTCGATCAAATAATTTATGGAAAGACTAGAGATCAGAAGGTTGGGTACTTGTGTTGTATAGATATAGTTTTCACGTGACATCATGGACGCAGCTTCTCACCGTGCTAGTACCCGGACATAGCGGCCAGATGACATCAGTGCACCACACTATCGCGCGTACATGGGTTTGTTTTTTAACGATAACCGTTTTTCGCCAGCTTATCACTATTACCAATTTGTCACTCGGCGCATGACCACCTATCGTGCTATCACGTTTCACGCTCGAACAACTTCTCGAAATGTTGGTACCCAAAGATGGCGGCCACGCTGACGTCGATGCCAGTTATCTATTGTGGAAGAAAATGGGAATCTTAAATGACGAAAACCGAGACGCCTTTTTAGGTCGCGGTTATGATCAAGCTGATCTCAGCGATCTAAACACGAAAAGACATCACCATGGAGTGAAACTTTGCATTTGACAAAATCAACTGTATTCGTTAGTCCGGAGAAATTCACCCGTATTGGCAAGCGACCTGATTGCGACCGATTGCTGGCACGCGACCGGCAAGCGACCTGATTTGGGCGATAGAATTAAAAGTTTCCAATCATGCAACTGAAGGCTTCACACGTCAAATTCAACTAACAGTCATTCACGCAATATTTACGATCACACCTTTGGCCAAGTCCATAAATTTCTGAGTACGCAGGTTCCAGACGTTTTGATAATACGCACTAAGCGAGTTTTTCTTCGCCTGACTTGTTCACAAACGCAGACGTATGAAAACAGTCGGCCTTGCCAAAAAGTTTGTAGAGCATGCAACCGTCGCGTCCGACGTCGGGATAAATATTTAGAGCCCGAAATGCCAAATCTTGGCCTGATAAGTAAAGAGATGCCATAAGTTAAACGTAGTGCGAAGCCTTATATGCGAGATAGCCTTAGCTGCCAACACTTGTGCAACTAGGCGCAGCATATATCAAGTTTCAGGTTTAAGGTATGAAAGAAACCATGCGTTTCGTTAGCCAGATGTGCTCCTTACCTTGCGATCTTGCAACGTTCTCTTTGATGTTTTGTTTTGACGGCAGCCTTTCCATGTTGTGGAACAGTCTTCAAACCTGTAGCCACTACCGTTCATCCCGTTGATTCGCTGGCTGTGGGACAAGCTATGATGTGCTGTGAAGCGGAGCAAGCCGAGTGTTCAGCGAAGACTGTTGCACTGGCACAACACGGGGCAGCTGATGCTCTCCTTTGCTGTCAACGAAGACGGCGGGCATTGCATTCCGCCTAAAGAACATGGCTGTCCAAGAAGCTTTGCGAATTCATTACAATTTCGAATGTCAGTGAATACATTCCGTCTTCAAGAAGCCAACATCCCCGGCAGCCGCTTTCAGCTCGTCAAGTTTGCTTCAGAATCGTTATAAGCATGCGCATGACTTCCGAACAAATCAGACCACCGTTCAAAGCTGCGCCTTGCTTGACGGCAACAGACTGACATTGAAATTTCAGTGTCACAAGAACTTTCGTTACCACTCAGTCTCGGCAACCGCCAAATGCAGAACGCGCACTTGATTCTGCTTATCTGCATGTAAGTCTTTTACAGTGCTGGGCACTGTTAGGGTGAACATGGAAATGCATTGTTTGACGCGCAATCAGCGCAGTCTCACAATGCCGCGAGGAGCCGCCAGCGCAAACCCTTCCCCGCGGTGCCGCTAAACTTCAGAGTGTGTACGCGAAACAATGCGCTTCTGTCTTCAGCCATGTACAGTGATCACCACTGCGCACTTCAGCATGATCATTAGTGCATTCACCTGAGATACGGTGCTTACGGCCAGCGGAACAAAACAGGAATTATTGTTTTCCGTAAACCATATAGGCAAGCAGGAATCGCAGACACCCCGCAGCGCAGCATCTTTTACAAGCGCTGCGTCATTGTTCGCGTTGTGAGAGAGTCATAATGTACCTGCAAACAATGCGTCCCTATTTCGGTGGTCCATCAATGCATCATGGTGGCATGCAGATAATATCGGCTACGGAGTTCAAAATTTGTCTTGCATATGCACCCATTTTGTCAACAGATCTAGCATTAGACCCAGTCGCTCACGTTCGCAACCACGCTGACTTTTGATTTAAAATTATATTGTAAGTATTTATACGCCAGAACTATAATCAGATTATGAGGCACGCAGTATATACTAGGGACTAGACTCTTACGCGCGCCTATTATCTAAATAAACTATGGTTTTTGCATTTCGCCTCCATAAAAAGGCAGCCGCCACAGCCAGGATTGAACCGGCGAGCTCGAGCTCACCAACATATATGTATTTTTGTGCGATTCCGTACCTATACTTATCTAAATCGTGTTACTAACCTCTCTTACGTAGGATCATCCTGTGTATTCTTCTGCAATTTATTTACTTATGATGGATTAAGAAACTTCAGGAACAAACATCTGTTGTTGTACGATTCTGGACCTATATATACATAAATTATGTTACGAAAATCTTTCTTCCCAGGATCGTCCTTTCTAATTTGTCCAATTTATTTATTTACTGTGGTTTTGAAAATGTTTGCAACAAATGCGTGTTTTTGTACAATTCTAAACCAATATCTAAGTCATGTTACAAATTTAACCTACCTCGGACCACATCATTGCCGACAAAAAAAAAAAAGAAGAATGACTCACGTCATAGCCATCTTTGCGGATTCATCCTTTGCCAAACTTATCGGATATTGACATCACCTGCACGTCCGCACCTGACTCCCACTATTTCGTCCTTCCATGTTTATGCATCTCAAGAACAAACAACCGCAGGAAAACTGTTGCTGAACGTTTCCCGGGTCGGGGACTTTTCTTTTTCCTTCATCTTATCTACCTTCTTGCAAGTTTTTACGAGCAATCGTTCTTGGTATTCTTTAAATTTATCCCACTGGCGTCACCATACGCTAGATTATCTGCAGTCAGCCATCGATGTATTTTCCATTTCTCCAGTAGAGTTACAGCTTCTCAAACAGATGCTACTTTCTAGGATATATAGGATGTTGAAAAAAACTTGTGATTTCTCTTGGTTATGCTGCTCACTAGACTCTGCAATTTAGGCACCTAGGAGTTAACATGTCAGTGAAACGATTCAATTAAGTAATTCAGTTCCGCCACAGGAACTGCGTACATCTTGATCGATGAAGGCTGCATTCGCCTAAACATGTGAACAGCTGAACATACATTTCTGGGATGAAATGTCATAGAGTTTACGCTCACAAAGCTCTCAAGCGTAGGTTCGAGCAGCAACTAATAAAGGACGACAAGAAGTAGATATCCATATTTATCATCAGCACGTAGTGAAATGTAATAAAAGGAAGAGCAAGAAAGGAATCTGTGCTGCGCTCTACCTTCCTTGGATCTGCAGTGGCGCTGAACACTGTATAGTGGAGCATACTTGTTGTGACCGACACAGCTTTGGTATAATAACCATTTCCTCAGCAGTGAGAGGCAGTATTATGAGGCGTAGCCATAATTTTAAGCACCGTACAAAGAAGGTCATGCGCTTGCGGCCTGAATGTACAGCGAGACGGAATGTCGAATGGTGGACATTCAAACCCGTTGGACATTCAGGTTCGTTTGACATTCTGTCTCGATTGGACATTTCGTTTCGTTGAGCATTCAGTCTCGTTGGGCATTTCGTCTCGCCTGTCAGGTGACCCATTGAATATTCCGTCTAGTTGGACATTCAGGCTCTGAATCCAGGCGATGGGGGTCACTGAAGAAATTGGAGACAGTTGACCACCTCCTGGCTCGACTCTGGAAGTTGTCGCACGGAGTCTAGCAGCCCTTGTTTTGTTTTGCGCGTAGTTATGAAAATCATGGACTCAATTCCTTTTGGCGATGAAACCAGCGACATAATTCGTAGTAAAAAAAGGTTCTCTGAAATCATTTTATTTGACATAGAAAGATGTGTAGAAGACGTGCAAAATAAACTTTCCAAAGTTTTCTTTTTCTAAAAAGTGAGGTCGTCCGCAGATCACGTTGTATTTCACTTCTCATTGCCCTTTCATATTATATGCGCGCACTGCTTCACAAAAGGCGTTAGCTAGCGAAGGAATGAAGAGACGACCGGATGAGCGTGGACGATGAACATCGTCCGTATAGAAAAACGTGTTAAAGAACAAAGGTAATATACAAGAACAAAACACACGCACCCAAACAACGTAATCTTTGTCGAAGGCAAAAAACGTCGTCGTGGCTTCCCCGCGTACAATGGCTCGACGCGTTCGCAATTCCGGCATTCGCGAGAAGAACCCAACACTGCTATAGCTCTCCTCTACGCCGCGTTCCGGCCCCGATCTCGTTCGTATCTTCGCGTTCTCTCCTCGTCGACAATGGGAGTGTGAGCTCGAACCTCTATAAGGCGAGGAAAAAACGGTGTAGTTGGAACCAAGAAACCAGAATCGCACACACAACGCGCACACCGACACATCGGCCCCTGTGTATACGAGGTTTCTACACGAATCCGATGAGCTCGTGTCGACAACGCGACGGAGGCATCGGGCGTATATAACGGGAGAACGACGAGCCGCAATCACGTCCCCGCACGGTGCTACGAAGAAAGTGCGAGAAAACCTTGGCGTTGCACTGCGTGCGTGCGACGTGTTCGTGCGTGTGCACGCATGGGTGGTGCGTGCGTGCGTGCGCAGTCGGTCTTCTTTGGAGTCCTCCTTCACGAAAAGAACGTTAGTATCTTGGCCGCATTGAATGTACGTGTGGAAGAACCGTCCTCAATGCCTCATTAGGGCTCGCTGCTGCCGCAGGGACTCGCCACTGCTTCGCCTCTCCCCAAAGACGACTTTATCTCGCCCGAAGATGATTTCTGCTGCGCGCTGTCGCTGAAGAGGCGGCTTTTCCCCCTCGTTCTTTTTCTCGCAACTTCCTGAAGCCTAACCATGATATGCGCTTGGAAAAAGTGTGGAAACAGGAGAGCCGTTCCTCGCAGCTTCCGTTACTGCTCGGCTTTGAGATCTCTTCTTTTTCTGTTCTTTCTTCGAGTCGGTACTCGTAATGGCACAGCGATAGAGTGACTGGAAGCAGCGAAGAAGAACACGAGCTGCGCTGTTCCTTGGGGAAGCCAGTGTGCAGAAGGCATAAGCGTGGTTGTGGGCGCCCGTTTGCGAAGAAAGACGGCAATGGAAGTTCTTGTGTAGTATAGCAGTGTATGCGCCGGCTACTTTGTGCCTTGTATCCAGTCTGCGATATTTTGTACAAGTACAACTCACATATGGGCGTACATTTCACCTCTACTAAAGATCTTCGGCGACATAGCGGTTAGTGATGTAGCGGTTAGTGAGGATACTATTGAAGATGGTTGTACTTGTAACTGAAATTACACAATGTTCTTATTTATCTATTCGGTCCTTCAGAGCAATGTGCTAACATTAAGTAGGATAAAATACCTTTATCGGCATTGTCTTTATTCTAGGAAGAGACTCGGAAGCTTGCGGCGACAAGAGAACGGACACGTGGAGAACGTGCAACACCAGTGAAGTGAAAATCAAATAGGAGAAGCTGCTGCATATTACGAAAAAGCGTATTAAAAAAAAAGGAGAGCTGCGGAGGTGGGTATGACGACCTTGTCCCTCCACACGTGCTTTACCCTCATTAGCCAAAGAGAAAAATGAATGTAATTTTCCGTCATTAAACTATGGGTTAATTTTTTGTTTCTGTCAGAAATGAAGCTGTACGCTATAAGTCAGTATTTTTCGCGGAGGAATAGCGATAAGCCAAACTCAGTGATATCATTTTGTCGCTTCCAAGTGTGTTTACCGTCACGACAGCTGCGTCGATTCATTGACTCACGAAATGTGAACTTAGCTTCAATCCAGAGACGCAACCCCCCGGCATCTGGTTTCGAGAGTCGCCACCACAGCTACCCCTCCCGCGTTTCATAAGTTTCATTACCACAGGATGAATACGGCGTCGTCTAGGCAACTGAATGGCGGCATCTTAAGGAAAGTTGCCGACACACAGAGACACACAACGTAATTACAACATTGTGCAAATTGTGGAATAACATAATACGCGCTGCACTTTGCAAGAGTGAACCCGCCGATGGCGGCTATATAGTTGCGCTGCTGAGCTCGCGGTCGCGGATTCGATCCTGGCCTCGGCGCCTGCATTTCGACGAGGGCAAAATGCAAAAAAAAAAAAGAAGAAAAACAAAACGCTCGTGTAGTTAAATTTAGGCGCAAGTTAAAACCTTCAGGTTGTAAAAATTAATCCAACGGCGTGCCTCATACTCATATAGTGGTTCTGGCACCATACCCCATACTTTCTTTTAATGCTTAAAGGGGTACCCTTCATGGAAAGATGATGTTGGGGCTCCTCCCTTAGATTGATGAATCGCACTAAATGAAATATACAGCGCGATCTTGCAGGGATTCTGTGCCATTTACGATGTAAAATTGGTTTAGGTCCCACGCGGGAAACAAGCGTATATTATTTTTTTCGGGCAGAATAAATGAATTTAAGCGAGCCTTTTTGGGTGAGCAGAAGCCTCTTGAAGACTGGGTTTCAGCAGGCGGGAGTGGTTTTCGGAGCAAATGGTGAAGTTACTGTGTTACTGTGAATTTACAGAATAATTCAGTTTGCAAACAGCGTCCGGCGACGTTGTTCTTTATTTTGCTTTGGCTATTTATTCAGCCGATCTCTTTCGTGGAGTCCTTGATGCTATGTAATGACGAGAGCCAGGATTTTAAACAGCCACATCTGAGTGCGTGTGCTATGACACGTAACACAGACTTACATTCGCAAAGCACCCTCCACGTGCGATCTAGTTTATATCATGTTGACTATAGCAGTTGGATAGCAGCAAGAAGCGAGAAAGTCACTGTTGCTGAAAACGGCGTGAATAAATGGTCAGTGAAGATGTGAACCATGTGAGCATCTTCATTGTGAGCATCTTCAGGATGCAGGGTACATACAGGTGGCTCGACGCTATTTGGCTCAGGCTATGTCACAGAAACCATGTTTTTTTTTCTTTTTTGTAATCCCAGATATTTGAACAAGTAAGCACGGCCTAGGCTGGACTGAAAGCAATTAAAAAAAGAATACAAGGGTTTGTCGTCGGTGGACGATGTAACAAAATTAACACAGAAATGACCAAGAAATGTGGCGATGAGAGCATTCATCTAACCTTCAATTGTTGAAAGGACACACGCAACACGTCGCATCTGGATCGCAGATCTTGTTTCACGGCTGAGCAATGCTCACAGTTACAAGAAAATCATGGCTCATTCTACAAGTACACCCGGCAACAATTTTCTGTGGCTGCCACTGCTACGGAGCCGAAGCATACAGTTTCTTTCTGCGCGTCTGCATGTAGGCCGTGAAATTAAGCAACTGGAAGCTACGTAGCGTAAAACAAAGTATACCATTTTCTTTGTCGACATCTATCGCATAACAAATAAACAGCTTGCTTAGGAAAAGCATCTTCGCTTTTGCTGTTCCTAGTCTTCTGGCTTTTTGGTGTTCATGTCTGGTTTTCAGATTCCGGAAAACCGCCAGCAAAACGGCGGCACTAGTTGGCGTAGTAACACAAGAGCAGAAGCTCAGCACATGCGAGCGCGTGCGCGCAGCTTTGGCTGTGCTGCCAAAGAAGGTTGTCGTCGGGCATACTCTCAGAGCGAGGAAACGTAATTAACGGTGAGACGTGGCTTATACCGTATTCATTCCCAATTCAGTGACCCTCGCTGAAGCGGCCAGTATGTGAATATCATTAAGTTGCTGCGGCCGGTTCAGTGGTGCAACGACAAATTAAGCCGTGAACTCGAGATCATCGCACGCTCTGAACTCACGCCCAGAGGTTCCATGAAATCTGTCATAAATATCGCATATACAGCTCGACCGCGCCTACGGTGATCTGCGACGAACCGCGGGTCCTGCTGAGGGACACACTTTCCTTCTCCGCCCCGCGCGCGACTCTGCAGTCAGCCTCGCGCAATCTTCACTTGGCGAACGTACAGCGTAAGAACTTCACAGGTCAGCAGCGTTCCGCCAAGACGCTGCCGCTTGGGCTCCCCGAGGAGAGATCAGGGCCAGGCAAACGCGGAGACGCGCCTGACTTGCGAGACAAGACCCCGGGTCGACTTCCGGCGGCGGAGCCGCCGAATCCAATTAGCGGACGGGGACTTCAATAATCACCTCGCGCGCCGGCACGCTCACCGTTCACATTTCAAAAGGACCGGCTCATCAGTTAGCACATTTACAAGGCGTTGCAATCAGCCGTGGCGGCGGCGAGCAAGCTCCCGTATACAACACGACTCGCGTGTTGCGCGCATCTACCCGGAACGACTTGCGCAGCCTCTCCCGCGACCCTTCTCCTCATACAGCGCAGAGTCCCCGGGACTGCTGCCATCCGCCAGTGCACGAACGGCCTCCATAATACATCACGGTGCAGGCGCGCGCGGAGGTGAATCATCTGCCGCGCCAAAACTTTCTTCGAAATTTCTTTCGGCCGCTCCCTTTAATCAGATTAAAACTTGGTAGAGGGGACGCAATCGCGCTGCGACCAATTAGACGGCCCACCGACTGCGCCACGACGCCGACGAGAGGCGAGGGCGCACCGCGGCAGGGCTGCGCCAGGATGCAGGATGCGTCGCTCAAAGGCAGGGTAGAGGGGGGGGGGGGGCACAGCTCAGTGGCGCGACGCCGGCGTCTCTCGCGGGACATGACCGCCCATCAGGAGGACTTCGGACCCGTGCCCACCGCATATGGATAACGCACGCATGTACGCACGAACACGGATGCATACGTACATATCCGACACGCACACCGGCGTGTGTGTGTGTGTGTGTGTGCGTGTGTTCGCCGCTGTGGAAACTCAGTGCATCTCTGAGTACAGCTCGCTGCAGGGATCTCTCTATACTTTACCGCGTGAGGCCTCTGACTGCGTTGGTGGCTTGTTGGTCGGGGCGCATGCGCGAGCAACCCTGCGACCCACATTATAATTTCAAGGCGAACCGAGGCCTGGCCCGTTTGCATTATGAACGCGCTGCGCTTTACCTGCGAAAGTGGTATCATACGTATTCGAGATTACGGTTACAGGTCACGAGCCAGTCGGCTTCAAAAGCCCCGCAGCCACTACAGCGGGCGTATCACCCTAGAAGTGTTCTCGCCGAAAGTGAGTGTGACTACCGTTCTCGGCTGGAAGTTTACATTGCCCGGCAGCCTGGCGTAAAAAGAAGTGTCCTGGTCATTGCCGTGTTCGTTTCGAGAGAACTCTGGCTTTTCCGAACTGCACGGGAATCCTTATTCCCGCAATTAGTAAAACTCAGACTTCACATGAACTTACGTTGACACTTGAATAATGATTTTCAAGTAATGATGCATCAGAAGCGATTCACATTCTTTTTCGCCGTGTTCTACACGAACACAGCCCTGGCGATCCACATTACGCATCTGCCCATGCATCTATGCATCATTAGGTCCGAGATCTGTGGCACCCGAGAGTAAATGATTACACAGTCGTGAATCACCATCCGCTTTGTTCCCGTTATTTTGCCATAACAGTGTGATGTACCAAATAATAAGAGCTCAAAGGGCTGTTGAACCATGCCTACATTTTGGCGCAAACCATTGCTAGCACTTTTGCAACCATTGCTAGCCCTAGCATTGCTAGCCCTAGCAAACCATTGCTAGCCTTAGACTCGTCCCTTTTTTTTCTTTCTGTTTTTCCTTTTGTTTTCTTTTTTTATTTCCTCTCTTTGTAGAACTGAATTTGGTAATGGGCGAAATAAGTGGATATAGCCATTACTGTCCGCTACGAAAGAAAAATGTTTGAATGAACTTGCTCAGACACGAATCAAATGAATATTTAAAAGCTAGGAGATCAACCAGAACGATAAATATAGTTGGTCACCCTAACCGGGGGGCGGAAAAGCATGAAAAAAAAAGGAGAATGTGAAATGAATTTAACAGACAACGTTGTACTTATTTTATTCTTTCCCGCTAATGCTAAAAAAGTTTTGCGTACAAAGGAACTTTGCTACTTATTTTTCTTGCGTTACCCATGCGACAGAAGCGCCAGATGGATGCGTCATGCGCCAAACACGCCACCGAAGCGAGCGAGGCAGGCTGCGCATGTGAGTGTTCGCCTGTTCGGCGACCCGTCTGTCTTTCAAGCCGAAACGCCTTATATGCCCCATGAAGTGGAAAATCCGGCAAACGTACGGCATTAACATCCGATGCCAAGAAAAACCATGCGACCAAGGATCACGGCGCTCTTAGAGTGTGATACAATAATTACTAGAGGGAACACGGGCACTAGTGTCTTACGGGAGCTGCAATGGAGGCGGTTCAGCCATGCATAGGAATTAGGGGAAGTACATGGATTTGCATAGACTTTGCCCTTCTGGCTTCGAACGGCTTCGTGACTTCGTAAACTCGTCAGGCCCTTTTC
Source organism: Dermacentor silvarum (assembly GCF_013339745.2). Classification (NCBI taxonomy): domain Eukaryota; kingdom Metazoa; phylum Arthropoda; class Arachnida; order Ixodida; family Ixodidae; genus Dermacentor; species Dermacentor silvarum. Next base: position 66,754,362 of record NC_051159.1, on the reverse strand, counting down.
AACAATTTACTACACGGCAGGATTCGAACACAGACACAGACGGTTGGCGCGTTTCGATTTGGCCACCTCGACAAGCTAAACCGTTGCAATTAGTGGCGATTGTGAATGTTTGCAATGTCTTCTGCACTTCGAAAAGTATAGATTGCTGAGAAATTTATCACAATGAAGGCACATAGAGCGCAGTAAACAAAGCCGCAAGAACGTCTGAATCCACAAGCACGAAGATCAGACAACTCTATGTACTTCCCATCATTCCCATGGAAGTCTGAACGATTGGAGTGCCAGAGTTCCTTCTGGTAATTATTGTAGGAAACTATGTTGGCGCTGGACCTGCTGCGGCTTGCATAGCGAAATCCCACGGTGAACAGCCACAGCGTCGGACAGACGCCGTGGCCCACACCCATGAAATTGACTTTGCCCAATTCAAAAATTGAGTTGACCCATGTTGAAAACCGACCCAGCCCACTCCCGAAATTGACTTGGCTCACCCCTAAAATTTACTTTGCCCAATTCAAAAATTGAGTTGACCCACGTTCAGTACCGACCTGGCCCACTACCAAAATCTACTTTGCTCACCCCCAAAATTGACTTTGCCCAATTCAAAAATTGAGTTGATCTACGTTCAAAACCGATCACTCCCACAATTGACTTGGCCCACCACCAAAATTTGGCCCACCACCAAAGGGACATATTCACTTGACCAAGAATGTTAAGTTGCAAGGTCACATGACCAATTGATGACGTATTGTGAATACGTATTGGACGTCCATGTCACGTGACCAGGACGTCCAAATTAGGATGGAGGGTGATATAGTCGACAGGCCCAGAATGCTTTCCCATTCAATGCACGTAAGAAGACCTAAGTGCCTTTGTAACTTTTTTAATTGTAATAACAATTATGTGGACACTCCAGGCGCAATTCCGCCGTCGGCGTCGCCGTGATGTTCCGTATTAAGTCCAAGCGCGATAACATCGTGGCCGCGCCCCGCATGTTGTGTGTGCAGGTGAAAGTGTGTGAGGGTGAGCAGACGATGGTGGTTCGATCTTGCGCGCTCAAGGGAAAAAAGCTGAGAGGAAAGGCTTCATCATGGACGACACCACCTACCCACTGTCCCGGGTGTGGACTTGCCCAGACTATGGTAGATCATTGATAGTGTAGCGGGGAAGAGGGTCAAGAACTATTGAGAGAGGCCGACGAGGTCCGGCAGCCCGGAGAGCGCGAGACAGCGACCGACGCTCTTGGGCCAACGCTGTTGTTACGTAGCCCCTGCTTGTAAATAAACACACTTACAGTTTGGTGGAAAGGTGCTGGGTAGTCTCCTAGTCTCCCAACCTGGAACTACGAAGCCGTACCCTGCCTGCAGCGCCAGCGATGGCTGAAGAAACCACCACCCAAGGCCCCTCTCAGACTTAACCCACCGTCTGTCCCGGCGTGGTGCCTTAGCGTCACCCGCCGATATTCAGCGGGACTGACGACCAAGACGTCGAGGACTGGTTGGCCCCTTATCAGAGGGTGAGCGCAGTCAACTAATGGGACGATGTGACTAGGCTGACCAATGTCATATTTTACTTGACCGGCGTCGCCAGTCTCTGGTTCCGCAATCACGAAGCGGACATTCATAACTGGGCCTCGTTCAAGACCACTTTTTCAGAAATCTTCGGCCGCCCCGCGGTACGCAAGCTCCGCGAAGAACAGCGACTTCGTGAACGTGCTCAACAACCCGGTGAGAACTTCACCAGCTATATTGAAGACGTCGTCGACTTGTGTAAGCGTATCAACCCGTCGATGCACGAGTCGGATAAGATTCAAGCAAATTCTGAAAGGAATAGCCGATGACGCATTTCAAATGTTATTGGCCAAGGACCCACAAACCGTCGCAGATGTTGTCAGCTTGTGCCAGAGTTACGACGAATTGCGCAAGCAACGCGCCCAAACTCGACGCCTTCTGGAACAGAATGACTCGATCGCAGCCTTGACTCTGGGTGACCAGAATGCACTGTTGATTCAGATCAAGCAGTTCGTGCGTGAGGAGGTCGCCAGACAACTCTATTTTATCGATCAAGCCCGAGCCAGCACAGGTACAACATCTGGCCCCAGTCATACGCCAAGTTATCCAGGAAAAGGTCACTGACGCTGTGCCTTTCGCTCGTCCGCCACCTCCGGAGTCTGCGCCCTTGACGTACGCGCAAGTCGTCAGTGCCGGGTCGCATCGTCAGCCAACCTATTCTTCCGCGCCGGCACCCGTTCGACCACCACCTGTTCCGTTCAGCCGACCAGTCCCCACGTTTTCAAATCCATGGCGCACTGCGGATAATCGCCCTATATGCTATTCTTGCGGTTATGCAGGACATGTGGCACGCTTCTGCCGCCGTCGCCCTCCTGTTCAAATAGACGCCATGCGTCCGTCTGCGTACAATCCTAGACGCTTTGATGACACAGCGCCGCTACAACAATCTTCTTTGCCCGAGCGCCTGCCCGAGGGCCTGCCGTCCGCTAACCACCGATCGCCATCCCCTCGACGTCGCTCTCTGTCACCTATGCGCCGTCGGCCCTGCCCTTCTGATGGGGAAAACTAGTTGCCGCAGTTCCCGAGGCACGAACTGCGTCGTCGTCGATCAATTCAAGTCCTCGCCTTTCTGCGGCCAACCTCATCGACGTTCTTGTGGATGGCTTTCATACCCTTGCGCTTGTGGATACTGGTGCTGCAGTTTCAGTGATAGACATGAAACTTTGCCGCTTGCTTAGGAAGGTTACGACGACATCAAAGGGATTGTCCCTCCGTACCGCCAGCGCCGACCATATTCAGCCATCAGCCGCCTGCACAGCCCGCGTCGTCATTCAAGATGTTGTGTATCCCATTGAGTTTTTTGTGTTACCGGCCTGTTCGCATGATGTCATCCTCGGATGGGATTTTCTCTCTCACCATCATGCCGTTATTGACTGTGCTCGTGCCGAGGTGGCGTTCTCTTCGTTGTGTTCCGCGTCGTCTGCCCCTACGTTGGAGAAGTTGTTTGTCGCCGATGATACGAACATCCCACCCAGTAGTGCAGCCCTTGTTCCCGTGTCCTGTGCTGCCGTTGGTGACTCCACAGTTCTATTCAGGGGCGGATCCAGGTTTTTTCTGAGGGGGGGGGGGGGGGGGGTCAGCTTCTGTCAATGATGATGATGATGATGATAGTAGCCTTTCTTATTTACTGAAATTTACCGTTTTTCCTCACGATAAACCCGCGTTTTACACGGCTAAAGCAACACCTGTAGCCCTCCGTGGTGGCTCAGTCAGCTCCGGCGTTGAGCGCGAGATCGCGGCATCCAATACCGGCCGCGGCGGCCGCATTTCGATGGAGGCGAAATGCAAAAACGCCCGTGTTCTTGCGTTGTAGTGCAGGTTAAAGAACCCCAGGTGGTCAAAATTAATCCGGAGCCTTCCACTACGGCGTGCCTGATAATCAGAACTGGTTTTGGCACGTAAAACCCCAGAAAGAGGAAGAAGACCTGTAGCGAAGCCAGGTATCGGTTTCTCCGAGCTTATAGGAAAAGGACGTTACCCAATACAGCCATGTGCTTGGCGGCTGCGCCTGATAGTACAGGGTGTTAAAAACTAAGCTTTATGGTTTTCTTAAAGTTAGGCACTGGGAGGCATGCGAAGACCACCTGTGCAAATTAGTTATGTGGCTAAGGGGGCACAAAGTGAGATGATAATTATCACTGTGAGCAGCCCAATTAACTAAAATTGAACAATTATTTTTTGTTGACTAGAGTAAGTGGGTATGTTTGTATTGAAAACTTAGAGACAGTCGAGTTTCTACACAGTATCAGTCGGAAGAATTATTCTAGCGTGTCCGTGCTCCGAGATATCAGACTCCAAATTTCAATTGTCGCACTGCGCAGAATAATGGAGAATAAAGACGCGACAATTCTCATGAATTCCCGTGAATGATCATGAAGCTCAGTGACCACTTCTGTGGAGGGATGGCGGTGCCAACTTCTCTCTTGAGTCGTGGTGGTGTGTTGACTAGAGGAACGTTCTTGAATACGGGCGTAACGGTCCGCTCCAACGCAGCAACCAATACGCGGGTTGTTTACGATATGCGAATCACCGCGTATGAAGACTCACGACGCCACCTACAAGAATAACGATGTGGCGTAGTAGGCGAGAGCGCGAGCCAGCGTCTTCATGTTTTGTTTCCCACGCGACGTCATCCTTTTACACAAGGGGGGCATCTGCTCCCGTTTCTCTAACCACGCGACGCCATCCTATAGGCCCGCGCGCTGGCGTTGGCCGCTGACGTCACGCTCCCCCACTTCGCAGTCGCGGCTCGAGGCTTCGCCCCGCTCCGCGAGAACGCCCACTAAACGGATCCGGAGGGCTTGAGCCTCCTATTCTTAATGTACGACAATAAAACTGCGAAGTTACAATGAAAAACTTGTAGCGTACGAACGGTACTGTGCTCGTACTGGATATTGCCAACATGTAACTGTGATCACAATGAGTGCTACAGTGAAAAAATGTTGCCTATGCGTAGTTCTTAGTTTAGCTGTCAGTTGTTATTATTTATATATGAACACTTCAGCAAGAGATCGCTTTCATTAAGCAGGTTGGTCGCGGAACCGATGACAGCCAATGAGGCAACCGTTGACACCTCAAGGGGAAACTAAGTTAATCAGGCGTGAAGGCGCTCGAGCGGACCTCGGTGTGTTTGGCAAAAGGGACGTCCCCTCGTTCATTCGACGCCACCGAAGGGACGAGTAAGGCACGGCAGGCGCCAAGAGGTCCAAGGTGTTCATGAGAAAAAATAACTACGGCAACTTCGCGACACCACACTCCTACGGAATACAACTAAGCTTGTGAGCGAGCTAGCTTTACTTCTACATGGCTGATACCTCTGGTACTCGCGAAAAATACTTTTGAAGAATGCTGGTGGCCATATTTTTTTTTGCGACAGGGTCATCCCCCTGTCAGCGAGGGGGCGATGCAGAAATCTTAGGGGGGGGGGGGGGGGGGTCAGGACATCCGGACATCCCCCCTGGATCCACGCCTGGTTCTATTTACCCCGTCCGAGACCGTTCAACGCCGCAGGAATCTGACATTACCATTTGCCGTTCTCGACATACCCAACGGCGCTACATCGTTGTTTGTTATGAATCCGTTGCCAATTGCCTCAACCTTACTCCGTGGAGAGTGTATAGGCACAATTCAGGCATTCAACATATCCTCCATCTTCTGCCATGACGACGCGGACGACTTTCAACGTAGTGCCCTGACACCTTCTGCAGGTACGCCTGATAGCCCACCGTTAAGCATGTTTGGGTCCGCCATCGACGAGGAACTTACAGAGGCGCACCTCGAGAAACTTCTTCCACTTCTACACCAGTTTCGTGGCTCGTTTGATTGCCAGCAGAAGTCACTAGGCCGCACGCACACTGTTCTCCATCCGATTGACACCGGCTCACAACCGCCTCTCCGACAGCGCCCTTACCGCGTATTCCCTGCTGAGCAGCGTGTGATCTCCGAACAAGTCGACGACATGCTTCAGCGCGGCATCATTCAGTCGTCCTGCAGTCCCTGGTCGTCGCCTGTTGTTCTGGTCAAGATAAAGGATGGCTCGGTACACTTCTGCGTCGATTACCGCCTATTAGACAAAGTTACGCGCAAAGATGTGTGTCCTCTGCCACGAATCGATGATGCCCTGGACTGCTTGCAAGGAGCCGAATCATTTTCATCACTAGACTTAAGATCCGGCTATTGGCAGGTCCCTATGGCGCCATCCGATCGCCCGAAAACTGCCTTCGTAACGCCCGATGGGCTGTACGAATTCAATGTCATGCCCTTCGGTTTATGTAATGCCCCAGCCACATTCGAACGGATGATGGACAGTGTCTTGCGTGGGTTAAAGTGGAAGACATGCCTGTGCTATCTGGATGACGTCGTTGTTTTCTCCCCTGATTTCGATAGCCACCTGCATCGTCTTTGCGAAGTATTGAGCTGCTTGACGCGCGCAGGACTTAGCTTAACATCAAGAAGGGCCGATTCGGAGCTCGCAAACTCACCATCCTGGGCCAAGTAGTCTCGAAGGACGGCATCCTTCCCGATCCGCAGAAACTTCGTGCTGTTGCTGAATTTCCGAAGCCTACCACCGTGAAAGCGCTTCGCAGCTTCCTTGGTCTCTTTTCATACTTTCGACGCTTTGTGAAGAACTTCGCTTCTATTATAGCACCACTAACGAAGCTTCTCACCGGCGATAGCTCTCTGTCTGGTTGGCCGATGGCATGTGATGAGGCTTTCGCAACATTACGTCATCTCTTGACTTCACCGCCCAATTTACGTCACTTCGATCCTACTGCTCCAACCGAGGTACACACGGATGCTAGTGGGATCGGACTTGGCGCTGTACTTGCTCACCGAAAGCCGGGCTTCACTGAGTACGTAGTTGCATATGCTAGTCGTGCCCTCACGAAGGCAGAGTGCAAGTACTCGGTTACCGAAAAGGAATGTTTGGCCATTGTTTGGGCGTTGCAGAAATTTCGCCCTTACGTGTACGGCCATTCGTTTGATGTCGTCACCGATCACCATTCGCTCTGCTGGTTGGCTTCATTGTAGGATCCGTCGGGTCGACTTGGACGCTGGGCGCTACGTTTACAAGAATTTGATATTCGCGTTATTTACCGCTCCGGACGCAAGCACGCCGACGCCGTCGCACTTTCCCGCTCGCCGGTGTCTACTGACGTTGCGCCTGTTTCCCTTTCGGCAACTTCCTTCGCCACCATCAATATCACTGACATGCCTTCCGAACAGCGCAAGGATCCCTCGATCGCCTCGCTGATCGACGTTCTAGCTGCGCCTTCGACGACACCTGCCCCACGGCTCTCTCGTGCCCTTCATCGACAGGTGGCTCATTATACGCTCCGGGACGCAATGTTGTACCGCCGCAACTATCAGACAGATGGTCGAAAATGGCTTCTTGTTGTTGCTCGCCATTTACGCTCCGATCTGTGCACGCATTTCCACGCCGACCCACAAAACGCGCACGCTGGCGTTTTGAAAACCTATGATAGACTTCGCCAGCGATTTTACTGGCGGGTAATGTACACATATATCCGCAAGCACATTCACTCCTGCATTGAGTGTCAACGCCGGAAGACAACTTGTCACACACCCGGCCCATTACAACCTTTGCCCTGCCCCGCTCGCCCGTTTGATAGAATCGGCATAAACCTGTACGGGCCCCTTCCTTCCACCCCTGCGGGAAATCGGTGGATTATTGTGGCCGTCGACCATCTCACTCGTTATGCGGAAACCGCTGCTCTTCCAACAGCTTCAGCTCGTGATGTTGCCTTCTTCATCTTGCGCAGCTTCGTTCTTCGCCACGGCGCGCCACGCGAGCTTCTGAGCGACCGAGGACGTGTGTTTCTTTCGCAAGTCGTCCAAGAGCTTCTGAGTGCGTGCAATACTATTCATCGCACCACTACAAGCTATCATCCACAGACTAATGGCGTGACGGAGCGCTTTAACCGAACACTTGGTGATATGCTCTCCATGTAAATAGCCTCCGACCATTATAATTGAGATTTGGTGCTTCCTTTTGTGACATATGCCTACAATACAGCCACGCAAGCCACCACTGGATTTTCTCCTTTATTTCTCCTATACGGACGTGAGCCCTCTTCCACACTGGATACCATACTTCCGTACCGCCCGGATGCGTCCGAATACCGCCCAGCCTCAGAACTCGCCCAATGTGCCGAACAGTGCCGCCAACTAGCACGCTCATTTACATCCGTGCCACAAGGTCTTCAAAAAGAACGCTGTGACCCGGCTAAACCTGCCCCTACCTTCCCTGTTGGCTCGTTCGTGTGGCTTTCTATTCCATACCAGACCCCCGGTCTCTCCCGCAAATTTGCAGCGAAATATCATGGTCCCTACCGGATCGTACAATTTCAGTCGCCGGTGAACTACGTCGTCGAGCCTGTGACACCTCCCACCGACAGACGCTGCCATGGTCGTCAGTGAGCCGCTTAAAGCCCTACTACGACCCTCTTGTGCTTGCAGCGCCTTGAGTCGCCAGGATGGCTCCTCTTCGCCGCCGGGGCCAATGTAGTGGGGAAGAGGGTCAAGAACTATTGAGAAAGGCCGACGAGGTCCGGCAGCCCGGAGAGCGCGAGACAGTGACCGACGCTCTTGGGCCAACGCTGTTGTTACGTAGCCCCTGCTTGTAAATAAACCCCCTTACAATAGTGACTTCCCTTGCAGTCCCGGCGTGCCCCTGTGTAGGCTACCTCCGAGCGAACGGTCTGGTCTCCGCAGCGGCGGGCATGCTAGCACGTGGGTTCAAGATGACTGCAGCCACAGAGCATTATTGGACTTCCTTCGGGTGAGCGACCCGATGGCTCCCCACGTTGCGTCATCGGGAATACTTGAAGTATGCACCTCCAGTAAGCTTATGTGAAATAGCTTATGTCAATACATATCAATTTGTGGACATATAGAAATAAATGCACGAATGAAATAAATGTGGACGTTTCGACTTGACTTCAGAGATAGCCCAAGTCAGTTCAGCGGAAGCGTGCACTGTGGAGGAAAGTTTACGAAAGGGAAAGATTGTCATCCAACCGGCTGTAACTAGCTGCACAGGAAACACGTAAGGGTTTCCCAGAAACACAGCGTCAAGGAAAATTCTTCCTGGTCCGGGATTGAGAAATTGAGACCAACGGCATTAGTCATGGCTTCAAATCCTGGACCAGGACGTAACCCGTACGAGTTTCCTTTGTAGCTGTGTGCTAAAGTCGGGTGGATGACTATTTTTTCCTACCATGACCTTCGAGATAAGGTGGCGTCCAGGGCTGCCCGCGGCTCGCTAAAATATCTAGTAGGCAGCGTGCTGAGACTTAGGATACGTCAAAGCGACAACCAGCAGGTGCATGGACGCGTTGTTTGCTTATGTCCTGTTTAAAGGCTGCTAAGAGGAAAACAGCGCAATTACCAGCCCTGCAGCTTCTGACAAAAGTGGTTCAGTGGCTTTACTACTCATTTATGTAACAAAATTAGTCAAAGTGAAATTTCATTGCACTTGGCTTTGAGGCACGTAAGCTTGCTGATACGTGAATGCATGTGATGCGCTTTACTTTGGTATCGTCGTGTAGAGTGAAGAAGGCCTTATTTGATCAATCACAAGTTGCGTGCACAGATGGCGCCGTTGCCGTGCTACGCCTGACGCAATCGGAGCTAAATTTATCCTCGAATATGGCTTTCCGAGAGGCGCAGCTCGGCAGCACTTTTGTCCATGCGAGCAGAAATGGTCGCGTTTGAGAGAGCTCGCTATACGCCATAGAAGGTATAATTGATCAAAGTCATACTGGTGCTCGTCAGGAATTATAAGGCCTACAAGGGGGCAGTTTGCTGCTTAAATTTCTCTCTTGCTCGGTTATGCTCATTGGGATGCTCGTTGCCTTTGCCATCTGGGTAAGTGCTTCAGCACGACACCAATCCATTGACCAGATGCATCCGAGTACACAGTGCCCAGTGTTAAAGCGCCGTATATGCGAAGCACTGGTTCTTCAGTTGTGCGCGCCTCTTGGGTTCCAAAAAGGCTCATTCGCATGCTTCTGTACGCCTTCATGTGGTGTCCTTGGGGAGTAGTTTTGTAAGAGAAAGAGCGAAATCACTGAGATGAGCGACGTACAGACTGTTTACGGTGCCCAGGAAACGCTGGAGGTCTTTCTCTCGTTTGGGTGCTGGAAAACTGAGTATCGCAGAAACGTTGCTTTGCTCAGGTGCCACAGTTCCTTGTAAAATGTTGTGGCCCATATCCACGATGCTGGATTTGAAAAACTGGTACTATTTGCGTATCATGTCTCGGCCTTAAAACCTTTCAGCAGTCCCTGGGCGTGTCGCAGATGGTCGTCAAATGTCTTTGAGTAGCAGACAACATCGTCGAAGTAGTTGGTTACATTACTGAGCTCATGTTTTGCAATTATTGACTTCATGGCTCTTCGAAATGTTGGAGGAGCGTTCTTAAAACCGAATTAAATCACCAGCCATTCATGGACATTAGTCGTGACAAATGCGGTTTTATGAATGTCGTCGGGATGCATTCAGACATGCCATTATGCGGACATTATATTCAATGTACTAAAACACTTTGCATTTCCCAAGTGCTCAAGAGCGTCGTCAATACGTGAAATCGGTTGGTAGTCGGGCACCATTACGGAATTCAGCTTGGTGTCTGAGTCTGGCGTAGGGGACAATGAAGACCTCACAACACCTTGTTTAAACAAGGGCGTCAACTTGTTTCTCAATTTCTGATTTGTCTGCTTGCGAACATCTCTATGGTGCTCGATGGATTTGAACAGCGTTGGTAAGTGCGATGCAGCTTTGCTCTAAAGAAATGCATATAATAGCCATTTGGGATTTCGAGAACATATCTTCATATTTACGTAAAAGCACACCCGAGCGTAGCATTTTGTATTTCGGCTAAATCTCCGTTTCAGGGTCTCAGGGTTTTAGAGCTTTTCTAGTGGTTCTGATCTTGTACGTTCAAAATGTCACGTATTTGAGTAACTAACTGTCTTGCGTTCCAAGTTGGCAGAAAGATTGAAGTACGAGGCACTGTTTAGGCCAAGAATCAAGTGCGTTCTCATGCCTTGCAACACTTTCACGTCAACTCTCTTTGGCATGTTTCCAATCTGCAACTGGATGATTACACAACTTAAAGTTTGAATGCTCAATGTAACTTGGTGAACTGTGATGCTGTAGTCTCTCATCAAGTTGAAGTTGAAGTTCATTCATAAGCAAAACATACATACATAAATCTAATATACAGACGAGGGTCCCAAAGTATTATTACTGAAAACGGGACCCTCGGTTAGAAACTACAACATAATTGCACAATTGTTGGCAGCATAACAGTGGATGGCATAACAGTACATTAGTTGCAAGAAAAGCAAATAATAATGAAGAAAGAAAACCCAAGGAATAATGCTCTAATGCGATGTAGTGTAACAGAAATAACAGCGGAAGTGTAAAAAGTTAGACAATTTTTAAAGCTAGAAGAAAAAAAAAAGAAAAACGAAAAAAGAGGGGGGAAAATGTGGAGCATTGTGAACACTGCAAAAAAAAAAAAAAGAAGAAAAAAAAAGAAAAAAAAAGAACAGGTGATACTTATGAGTTAGGTGATTGGGAAAATTATCAGAGGTTAGCATAAAATCTTTTAGCGAAGCTTTGAAAGGCGGAAATGTACGTAGTATTTTAAGTGAAGCAGTAAAACGATTCCAAAGTGTAATGGTAGCGAATGTAGATGTTTTTTTTACCATAGTTAGTGCGAATGGATGGTAACAAAAATTATAATTAGAAGCGAACCTAGGGGGGTTGGTATTTTTAAGGGAGCTACTTTGAATGCACTGAAAGGTCAGCTTGGAATCAAGCAATCTATAAAACATTATTGCTAAATTGCAGTTGAATAACTTTTTTATACATAAACTTTTGTACTGCTCAAGTAGACCGATAGCATTAGAGCGGGGTGAACTGTGGTTGCTGATGCGTATTGCATGATTTTGTATATGCTGAACTGAAGGAAAATAACATAAATATGTATTACCCCAAAGATTAATCCATAGTTAATGTGCGAATGAATGAACGCAAAGCAGAGTGAAAGCAAAGCACAAGGAGAAAAATAGTGGCGTCCCTTGATAAGCGCACGGATACCAAAAGCGCACTTCAGTTTGACATGGTTGATGTGCAGGTGAAACTTCAGATGGCTGTCTAGGATAACACCTAGAAATTAAACGGAACTGCTCATGGGAATAGAAATATTGTGTAAGGTTAACGAAGGATGAATAATTAGTGACTTTTGGTGCGAATGGAAGACTAAAAATTTCGTTTTTGACGGATTAATGACTAGATCGTTGTCGTTGCACCATTTCATTAGGTGGCCAAGAGTCTTATTTAGTTTTATTAGTAGAGAAGAGATACACTTATCAGCTAGCTGTTGATACAGTTGTGTCGTCAGCGTACAGAACGTAATGACTTAAGTCTGTGACGTCTGGCAGATCATTAATGTAAACAAAAAGCAAAGGCCCCAGTATTGAGCCCTGTGGTACCCTTGGTTAAGTTTTTTAGAACGGGAAAAAGTTTCACACGCATATACAATAAATTCCCTATCAGACAAATAGCTTTTAAAAAGGCTAGGGCTGCAAGTGCCTTCAAACATTTCCCGCTCTGAGGCGACAGTCTTGTGCCGCCTCTGGCGTTGGGTGGCATTTACAAAGACCTACACGTTCCGCATTGGAATGGAGGATACGCCCATGTGCGACTCTTGTGGAACCAGAGAAACAATTGAACATGTCTTATGTCTCCGTCCCCAGCTTGACGTTGAGCGTGAAGCTCTCCGGACAGCATTGAACCGGATGGACTCTAGACTACTTTCGGAAATCAAGATCCTTGGACCATGGCCGTACGCGTCGATGGCACAGAAATCCACCAAAGTGTTGTTGCACTACCTCAACTCGACAGGTCTTGGCGACCGTGAGTAGACTTCGTGCGAAGTTTCAAATATGCGCGAAACTGTGCCCTCTCTATCTCCTTTCTCTCTCTTTCCATCCTGATACCCCCTTCCCCCAGTGCAGGGTAGCAAACCGGACGTGCGTCTGGTTAACCTCCCTGCCTTTCCTCTCTTCTATTTCTCTCTCTCTCTCTGTGTCTCTCTAAGGCAGGGCCAGTTATTTCATACGGTTCAAGTTTACGAAATAAAATCATGTGATTAATAGTCTCAAATGCCTAAGGTCTAAGAAAACAGAACCGACTAATTCATTATTGTCAAGACCATTCTTAATAAAATAAAAAAAGTTATACATAGTAGAGCTAAGTAAGTAGAGCTTCCAGACCGAAAACCGAACTGGCAGGATTTAATTATATGAAATTTTTCCAAATACTTGCTTAATCTGATCAAAATAATTTTTCATTTATTTCACTTAGCGAAGAAAGAATATCAATTATTTATTACCTTTCTTTAAAACTGGAATAACCTTAGCACGTTTTAACAATGGCGGAAATTCACAAGATTTAGAGAACAGGTTAATTACTACGCTCAGGGGCTCGCAAATGACATCAGCGACTAGTTTTAGGTGGCGCATTGCAATACTATCAATCCTGGACTTGTGTTACGAAGGATTACCAGTAATAGAAAGCATAGATGAAGGAAAAATGAATGGCTCAGGCGGTCTATTTTAGGCTGAAAGTTGTTTGCTCGCTTCTCTCAGGTAACGTGAAATGATCAGAAAAGCGTTTGCTATCTGAGCAGGCTGACAAAAAGTAAGATCGTCGTGTACAATTTTAGAGATAGACTTTGGCGGCTCACTGTTCAAAAAGTCATTCAGCAACTGCCATTGCTTTTTAGGGTTGTTTTTGTTCAGCAAGAACGCTGTTTCACAGTTGGCTTCTCTGAAGAGTCCTGTTAAAAATGTTACAGTATTTTTGGTACCGGTTTATCAGAGAACAGTTAAATGGTTGTCTTTTAATCTTCTTATAAAAATTATCTTTTTTCTGCAAGCTCTTCAGCAGACCACCAAGGATTATTGAGGCGTTTAAATCCATTTTTACATCTCACTGTTCGAGAGCAAGTACTGCCTGCTTTAGTGAATAAATTGCAGAAGAAATTAGGAGCCTCTATAGGGTGTTTACTAAAATTGAGATCAGACCAATCAGTGGAGCTAATGGTAGAAATGAATTTATCTGTGTCGAGTACTGTAGTGAAGTAAGAGGTAACAATGTTAGCCAAACGTGCTTTGAAGATTGCAAAAATCGGAAAGTGATCAGTGAGGTGAGTGTTCACGCCCGCCAAAATGGGTACGTCTAGGTTTGTTAAAACATGATCAATTAGTGAATGAGAACCCTCACCAACGCATATTGTAGGCGATGTGATGAGGGATTCAAGGCCGTAGCCAGGTGAAGCAGTCAGTGTAGGCTGTATACAAGCTAGAATTAACATCCAGCAGGTTGATGTTTACATCTCCCACAATCATTACTCTTTTCTTCCGACAGCAGTTTGTTAAGTACGTTATCAAGAGCATAGATGAAATCCAACATGTTAGAACCGTGGTGACCTTTAAACACAACCGAAACAAAACTTCTTGTGCTGCATGCCTCGAGGGGCTCGTTAGTTTCTACCTATACGGTTTTGCAGCAATCGACGTGAAAGCTTAGATCATTTCGGCGAGTGTAACTGATGCGAGAAGCAAAGACTGCAGTTCTACCATGCCTACGGTTTAAACGGTGACAGTATTCAGGACTGTAAGAATGGAACCCATACATGTTACGGTCATAGCTAGAAAAGCCTCGTTTCGGAAACACAAATAAAAGAGAAATCATGATCAAGCGAAGATAAAAAAATTATTTATCCCCTCGTGATTCTTTCGTAGACTGCGTACATTGGAATGAATCAATGAAGGATAAATGTGACAAAGTAAAGAACGAAGTTCACACGAATACGTAAGGGACATTGCGATGAAAAAGGCGATCCGGCACCTGTAATCAGCACAATAAGCGCTCTTACGTGAATATGCGCAGATCCGACTCGGCTGAAATTCGGTACACCCTTGCTATCACTAGCTTTCCGCGCTTTGATCTGTTAGCTTCTCAGTCCAGAGGTACTGCCACTTTCTTGCCTTCTTCAGGGCAAGCTGCCTTGGCAAACAGCATTTTATTACTGATTGTCAGATGGTCGTTCACGCAAACAGCCGTGTCGTTTGTGCCAGAAAAGCCAAGATGGCTCACTCGAAGCCGGTTCTTTCGGGCCCTCTTTACAAATTCATTTTTCTTGTCTCTTGAAACAAAGCAAGCAACTAAATGTTGATCGGATGATTTGGGTGGAACAAGATGAACTGTCTCAATGTCAGCTTCAGATATAGGGCACTACGATGACTTCGCCCATATGCTTTAGAATTAATGGCTCGACAATCCTCCCCCTTTGTCAGAGAAATCCCTATAACTTCAATGTTGTTTAGTCTGGAACTACTGCTCCAGATCAGCCACCCGTTTCACAAGCATTTCCTTTTGGAGCCAATAAGGCCTTGTTCGAAGTCATAAATTCATCCTGCCTAGTTCTGAACCCATCAAACAGGTTGCTTCATAAAGTCAATGCTTTCGCGAAGCGAGGCATTTTCAGACAGGACCAAAGTCATTCAATTTCAGTTTGATCTTAGAGCCCATTTCTTATATCAGGGATTCCATCCTATCATTGAAATGTCGTTCCAGCTGTTCAATTTTTTTTGTAAGTTCTTGACACGTAGGCATGACGTAACAAACGTATGGACAAGCAAGAAAAAATAAAATAAAGTAAAAGTGGCAAGAAAAATGGCAGCCGTTGTGGCTAAATAAAGTTGAAGCAGGTAAAACAAAGATGCAAATAACATACCTGAAAGCACAATCGCAGAGTTTAGGCGTTGCACAACTGCCGCAACTGCCACTACCAAATGATCCGAGACGCTGCTGAAGCTTCCTTATATGTCCTTCGAGGTAGATCGCAGCTGTTTTTCACGCAGCCGCAGCTGCGACCGTCGACGAATTTGTAGCACGTGCTCAGTCCACACAAACTCGACCGCCTTGTCCAGAAATAAGCACTGGAAAACTTGATGTGAAGTCGGAGCTGTCTGTGCAGCCTCACTAATACAAGCAATTGCTGCTCCTGCATCGAGAGTTGCAGTGACTGGTCTCCCTTAGATGAGATCCTGAAGGCGTATTGAAACTCTGGGTCGCTCTCCCCGTTTCCCGCTGTACTATCAAGAGCAGACACGTTGCGGCGGCGAGGACATGTATCGCACCAATCAAACTACCATGGGAAACCAGCAGCAGAGCAGTATCTACATTCATTTCAAGGAGCATGCGGCCTATATATGTCTAAGTTGAGTGCTGCGGCCTGCTGACGAGACGTGGAGCCCTTGGCATTGTGCCGAGAGTTCCAGAAACGAAAATCATATCACCTGTTTTATGCAAGGCTCAACCTTCTGGGCAGCGGCGAGCCACCCTGATGGAGATTTGAAAAACAGCCTGACTCTTTTCAGCCGGTAGTCGATGAGAAACCGGAAGGCATATCTCCCTTGGTCGTCGCAAAGCGGTCCTCTATGCCACGCTTGATGTCACGCATGACTCGCTGTTGCCGAATACCTCAGTCAAGCACCACCCGAACGCTGCCCCTTCGACGTACTCGTTGAAGTGACTGGTCCGATCGCGCTGGGTGCACGATTCGTCAGCCGCCTTCATCTAGAAAAGATGGATACACTTGTCGACGGGGATGTCTTCTGGCGTACCTTTGAACTTCGGTATGTTGAGCGGAGGCTTTGGAATTAGCCATGGCAGGTTGATAAGGTTGATGCTGTCGACTTATGTAATGTCAGAAGCAAGAGTCGTGCCGTGGCCGACACGCCATACCTTTATCCTAAAGCACTTGCACTTCTTCCTCGTCTGCTATATATATATTTCAATAACATTGCCACAATAACATGGACACATTTTTGGTATCCCTGCGCTTAGTAAGATACACTCTATATGGACGGCGGTGAATAATGCGTGAGCCATCGGTCTGAAAGCGATGAGTGGTGACAGGCGTCTTACCGAGGACGGGTGAATGGGCGTCGAACAGCGCACCGTGTTTTTTCAATAAATCAAGTAAATCGCGTTTGAGAGGGTGAAAGGTCTGGCTTGATGGAACTTGCCAGAAGAGAGCAAGAAGAGTCGAGATAAGGCGAAGTAGACTCCGTCGGTGCAACAGTAAGAGGAACGAGGAGAACTGGTTGAGTATCAACAACGCATGTGATAGTTGATCCGTGGGGCAACAACTGGAAATCGCAATTAGTATTCGATGCAGTAACCATTGCACACCCATCACTGAAACGAAGAAGGCTGGGAGCGATCACAATTCCTCTAGATGAAATGCGGTCATAAGGGTGGATCAACACATTGCCGTGTACAAAATCGGCGGAACGAACGGCGAGGATTTGTTCTCTATAGACGACCAAAGCACATAATCTGCGGCTGTTACAAAACGGCTAGTCACAGAATGGAATTGCTGACTGGGTGTCTGTCAGGGATAGGATCGAGGCGCTGGCGACAACTGATAAACGCGGAGGCGCACGGCAAGAAATCCCGACCTAAAATAGGTTTGTGAGTGCACGCACGTAGCACCGCAAATACTATGTGATGACGGATGATATCGATAAAAACATCGATAAGAGAGAGAGAGAGAGAAAGAAATTGTAGCAGCACCAATAGGCAACGCGCAGAGCTGCGGCCGACCGCCGCCCGCGTTTCCCTGTGACGGGACGGTTCCAGAACGTGACGGTTCCAGAAGCACAGGAAACACATTGCGGGCGGAGTTCCTCACGTATGATAGTGCAGATCAAAGTGTACAGGTCCGTAGCCTCAGGGAGACGACCATCATGCGTATCTATGTGAATGCGAAGGGATTGCAGCTCCTCATGGCGCTCGCACATGGTGTTGACATATTGCACGGTGGTATGGTTCTGTGTAGACAGAGCGTTGAAGCCAATAGTCTTAATACCCTTGATGATGTGACGGATGCGGTCGCTTTCTGACATGGTAGAGTTTACACGCCTGCACAGGGCGAGGACATCTTCAGTGTACGACGTGTACGACTCCCCGGAAAATTGAACACGCTGGTCGAGCTTCTTTTTCGCAATTTCAGTACGAATGGCAGGAACGTCAAAAATAGCACGAAACTTACGCGTGAAAGTGGTCCAGTCAGGGAAGTCAGGTGCATGGTTCAAGAACCAAGTTTTAGCGACACCGGAGAGGTAGAAAGGAACAGAGCGGATTTTAAAGCGAAGCTTTATATGGCTATTCGAAATCTCCTGTCCACAGAAAACTACAATCATCAGCAGTGGTTCGAGCGTCGTCGTCGTCTTCCGCAGCTGACTCGTGGGCTTGTGCTCGTTCCACTGATCCCACGTCCGCCGCCGTCGTCTGCTTCTACAGCTGACTGCGCTGCCGCTAATAATTCCAGCGTAGAATTTCACTTCTCTTCTGTCGTCGTAATGGGGAGGCCGCGTTTACGGGGGTTTGATGAGCCATTGCTTACGAGGGCATGAGCCATTCAATGTCTTATGTAACGGACAGATTAAATTTTGAAGCAATTCAATTTCAAAGAATCGCAAGCGGCAATGGCGGGCGAACGTTGCTAACCACGCCGCCGAGCAAACTCGAGACATCGAACGCAAGCGACCACGGCGGACTGCGGGCATACCGTCAGTGACGTCGTTCTCTCCGTCACAGCCGAACGTGTGCGTAACCTCATAATTACCAAATACTTTAATGAACTTTCGGGATTAACCCAGAGATAAACGCCGGGGCCGCACGCTTCAGCTTCCCTTGTTAACCATCTTCACGGAGTGGACGGGCCGACGAATTCTTATGAGAATTCTCCCACCTATTGTAGTCGCTGACTCGATCGTAGTTCTCGAGCCAGTCATCGAA
Organism: Dermacentor silvarum; assembly: GCF_013339745.2. Classification (NCBI taxonomy): domain Eukaryota; kingdom Metazoa; phylum Arthropoda; class Arachnida; order Ixodida; family Ixodidae; genus Dermacentor; species Dermacentor silvarum. The sequence goes on along the minus strand of NC_051159.1, from coordinate 66,735,883 downwards.
GTCTTCACCGCGTAAGCCAGCGAATACTTGGGGGTCACGCTGACGGCTGTTGATTGCCCAGACGAAAGAAGACTGCGCGGAGATAGTGGGGTGATACGACGACCGTGCGGAGCTCCAGGGAGAAGCGGTGAGGGGACTTGGGGAACGAGGAGCACACTCCACCACTTTTGAGGAACTTCTTTATTCTCAAAGATTCCGCGTCACGACGACAAAGAAGTCGCGGTTCATAGTGCATGATGATGATATGCACAGCTGAGCAAGATGAGATGCGAGTGTAGTGCTCTCAATATATATATACCTATATGTTACGACGCCAAAGAAACGGGGTTTATTGACCAGGCTTCCGGGCGAGCCTCCGACGGGCGAGAACGTTCTCGCTTTTTCTCCCCTGACACCACTTCGCCTTCCACTCATGCGGCTACATCTACTGCAATATTTTCCCATCCTAGACGAAGCCCGTCGAGCAAGCCAGTTTAGTTCTCGGAGTGTAGGGCTACATTTTCATGTGAATTTAGCAATATCTGCATGTTTCGGAGCATAGCTCACTACAGCCTCAGCAGAACGAAGTAAAAATGCACACTGTGGAACTCAAGGCTTCACCATTACGAAACCATCGGCCACTTGTAAGAAACCACCAGTATTAACCTGCGATTACTCACAGTTGAAAACGCAGTTCGCTTATGATGCAGCCATGGTGGCTTAAAAATTTCTTGAGGTGCGAACCGAGAAGATTGGCGAACATTTGGAATTCACTGCAGTGTCATTTCAGTGCGTGAAAGAAGACAGCTGAGTATAAGAGATAAGAATGGTTATAGATTTGCAGCATTTAATGGCGTGCGAGAACTCCACCCCTTTGCGTTCCTTCCAGCAGACACGAACGCAAAGATATGCTTGAACCACGTAGATATTTTGAATGAGCTGGTAATGCTAAGTTTCGGTGACATAAGTCAGCGATTCAGAGTGAAGTAAGCGAGTCCGCGTTACTAAAAATATGAGCCCACACTCTTGTCAGTTTGAGTCCACCATTCTGTTAGTACAAGTAAGTCAGCTCCAGAGAGGGCGAGTCTGTGAGACCTCGTGAGTCATGAGTGGTCTTACTTAAGCCTGGTATTGACGAGTTTCAGTCAGACTGAATCGGGCTCGCTCTGCTTTGTGCATCCGAGTCTGCGTGAACCCGACTGTGTCGGATATCTGGGTATTGTGTGCAAGTGCTTGTTATTGATGACGCTGTGGCCGAGTGAGACAAGCCGAGTGTAATTTTCGCGAATCTATATATATATATATATATATATATATATATATATATATATATTAGAAGCAAGTTCCATTTAGTTAGTCAATTTATCGCTGCCGATAAAACTGCGAACAAGTCATTTAAGTCGCAACAGAGCTATGAAGTCGCCAGGACTCATACTGGTAACCCTCCATCCTACTCAATTTGATGTATGACACGGCTCCTCCAGGCCAGTGATTTGTCAATCAGTGATACGCAGGAACGTGAAAATTAGAAGTAGCGCGAACTTCATTCATTTCTTTTTAATCCTATGAACTGCTAAAATATTTGAAACCATTTTTATTGGACTATAGTACCGATCAGTCGCTTTCCACTTCAAATCGTCGTCGCTATTCCCCTGTTGCAACGAGAGCTTCATTTATCCTCGCGAGAAAGGACGACAACGTTACAAAAATTCGTAGTTCATTGAGCCTCCGGTCGTCCACCGAACAGGGCTTTTCAATGGCAGTTCGGGCTCCTGTTTGCATGCTCCTGCAGTAGAAGTCACCAGGCATGACCTGTGAAAAAAAGAAATGAAGAAACAGCAATAAAGAAGAATAAGAATAACAAGGCACTGCGTAAAGAAAGCGTACATTACTTTACCGTGTGTGGTTTGTACATTACAAACTACATATAAAACACAGTGTTGTCAAGGAAATAGTAATCGTAAATAATTGGACCGGGCGAACCTATTCAAATCAGCTAAATGAGCACATTTGATATTTTTATAGATATGTAGATCTAGACGTAGTGTGCTGTAATATTCAAAGAAACGAAAACAGTATGTTTGTTTTAGACTATTAGGGAACGGTCCATCAAAATCTATTTTTGAATAAGCTTCTGTAGTTCCAAAAGACTCCTCTATTTACTTTTGAAATCAGTGTTTACTGAAACAAAATTATTCCTAGGAGCAAAAGTAAAAATAATAGCAAATAAGTTCTGTGGAATTCCGCAAGGTGGAGACAGTATGATTGATTTCAAACCCCCTTCCTATGGGACTTGTTTGAGGGCGCTGCTTTTTGATGCGAGCGGAGGCTAGTCACGTGATATTTTCCATTTCTCGCGGGCTGTATTTATCAGCAGAAAAAAAAAAATAAACGGGCAATACGTACCTGGCAGAAAACATGGCAGTTTTTAGGTTTCTTTCAATTTCCTACAAATTCTTCAGTGACAGTACGACACTCAGAGCCGCAATTAAAACTAGGTAATAGCAATTAGATATTAAATTCAATGGCTTCAATAAAAAAAGAACAACTGGTGGCTACTTTACTCGACTGTGAACAATATGCACTTGTTTAGCTTTGCGAAGAATGGCCCGTCTTTTTTTTTTTTTTTCTTTTTAAATGCACGATGCATGATAGCTAGAACACCCTGTATACAGGCAGGCGTGGAGGTGTTCGTCCCTACTCTCTTTAATGCAAGGTACCTAAAAAGGATGCAAGTTAACCAATTCGTTACTTAGTGAACGCATACGGGTCAACATGGAACGGCCTGGGCACCGATGTCAGACCAAGTTAACACTCCGCGACGCCGACTTGATGTCCTGTATGACGAAAACGCTCCATGTTGTTGGAACTCTACTTAAAGGTGAACAGAGGGCTCGTATTCTAACCAGCTCACCTTGATTAGTGCATTTTGAATGCATGGCGCCTTACCTGGTGTCATACGAACCGTGCCTTCCCAAGCGGTCGCAACAGCCCCTGGAGTCGTCCGGCCTTGCCTGAAGGTCTAGCCGCGGTCAGCTAGTTTCGCAAGATACCTGTAGAAACGAGCTTCTGAAAGTACGACTAGTCTACAAAAGCCCGGTTCTACAGGGTAGGTTACGAACGGCTCGTGCAATCGGGTACGCCAGTCACCCAGATGGAGTCATCTGCACAAGAAAAAGATAAATAGTAGGCAATATTTAGGTGAACCACAAAACAACAAAACGCGGAACATGCGATACAGACGGGGATTGCAAACGCTGGCAGAAGCAGCCGCAGCAGCGGCACTTACGTCCTCGTGTTCTTATCACCGGTGTTACACATAGTACACTATAACCACATGCTACATCATATACAAACTGTCTCGCAATTTCGTTCTTCTTCACCCTTTCCCTTTCCCGGTCTATACAAAGTAGAGAAACGGACGCGGCCTTTTGGTTAACCTCTATTTCTTCCTCATTCTCCGTCTCGCTTTCTTCCGCGACAAAGACACAATTTCAGTGGGCGCTCGCGAAAGCATTCATGGTGGAGGAATATAGAAATGCTCGTATAATTTAATCTATAGGTGGACGTCTAATTCTATTCTGCTCTATAATTTAATCTATAGGTGGTCAAGAGCTTTCCACTACGACGTCTTTTCCATGCCCAGCGTTTATTTCTTTTGCAGCAATAAACTCTACGGATTAATCAATAATCGTCAAATTATGCTTATATCTAAGTGTCTCACGCTGTAGTAGCGGACATATTGCATGGTGTCCCCTGACGGCAATGCTCGAGTTCACTAGGCTTGTTGTTCTGTTCATAACATCTTTTGGGATAGTTGCTAATCTTGCGGCAAAGTAAACGCGTATGCGTATGGTTTTGTTTCTTTGTCTACTTTTTTTCTTCTAATGAACTGTTGTGTTTCTAAGTGTTTTCGCGATTGGATTGGTGCTATTTCCCACGCCTCTGGTGACACAGTTGCTTGTCCTAGAAGGACGCCCAATACTTTTACACTTCTCCCTATTTCAATTTCTCGTGGAAGATTTTCTATACAGCTGAATAATAAAGTGGTACTTCCATTTTAATTTATCAGTGCTCCTGATATCAATGCATGTTGGTTGAGCAATTCAATAAGGTAATTAAAGCTTGACCAATTACGCATGAATATCGAAATGACATCTGCATATATAAGCCGTCACTTTACCTGTGTTCTGTCCTACTATAAGACAAAGCCTTTGATTCATGTTCTCTTCCCCCTTATTTCTCTAAGAAACGGGTCTACAGATGAAATATTTATAATATGGCCTTAGGGCGCGCCCCCAGCTAGCGCACTCCGCGGTTAGCTTGCTGAAGTTTCACTGCTTATAGTTACACTCTTTTTAACATCAGTGTGCAACGTGTCAACTGTTAACCCGGCATGCATAGTGTTTCAAAATGGAACAGGGTTGGTACACAAACGACAGGTACTAAGAGGAAGTCTACTGGTATACTAGTAACAAGAGCACAGTTGTAACCGCGACTTGGAAAACATTGCACGCTGATACTTATAGGAAAAATGCATAATTGTTCTCTGTCCGTCTGCAACAAGTCGCTGAGCATCAGATGCTTCAGATCATTCAACAAAAAAAGTAAGTAACTATTAAATATTTGAAAAGAGATCACATTGGTTGTGACATGGGTTGGCAAATATCGCTGTGTCTACTAACAGGCGCAGCGGACACACGTAATGCTACTTCGATTTTCTTTATCAAGCTGCTCGTTTCGCTCACGTAGAAGACCACCGCCTATCAATCGCGCTGTTATAGGACAGATGCTGCAAGGACGCTACGCCTACCTGCCCGCCAATGCACCACATTGGAGGGCAAGGAACCCCATTTTATGCACGCCCGTTTATACACCTTGGACCCAACCTTAAGCTTTCGAGTTCCATTAAGCCTTCCCCGAAGAGACGCGACCCTTTTGTGTAGGCTATGTTAGGGAGTCGCGTTTACCAATGTCTATACGCGCTCCGCATACGGATGGCCGACACCGCAGTATGTGGCGATTGCGGCGACGAGGAAACAATTCGTCATGTTCTATGCCAGTGCCCGCAGTACAGTAAAAAGACAATCGATTTCCGTCATGCTCAACGAGTTGGACGACCAGCCTCTGTCGGAATAAATAATTTTACAACATCGACGAGACAAATTTCGACGTGAGAGCCGCCTGCGTCCACCTAAGAGTTGATCTTCAGGACCTGAATAAAGTTTATCATACTCTACCATCGACGAGACTTGGCATCGCATCAGAAGGCCATGCAAGCGCTACTGCCATTTTTGAGATCAACCGGCCTGTGTGAACACCTGTAACCTGTTCCTTTTCTATTTCTCCCACACCAGTGCAGGGTAGCAAACGGGAAACTCTCATTTGGTTACCCCTCCCTGCCTTTCCTCTCTCTTTCGCTCTTTACTTACATAGCTGTAATTCTTTAGGCTAAACCATGCGGCTCTTTCCTGCTTGCCGCGAAAGGAGTGCTTTTGAAATGGCAACGCAGCTCTGTCCGGCCCTTCCTCACTAGAAATATGAGTATGCAACCTTTCGAGGAAGGCTTCTTCCCCGCGTGCGTGCGTGCGTGCGTGTGCGTGTGTGTGTGTGTGTGTGTGTGTGTGTGTGAGCACAGAGCCCAACACTCTGACCAGGAGGAGCCACGGACGCATGTCTAAAAAGGCGGTTAATAAAACACCATTACAACATCCAAATTCAATTGGAAATTTATTTTCATCTCAAGGATGAGGGTAGGCTCGGGTAAAAGTGACCGTTTGTAGCTTTCTTGTTTCGTTCGTACAAGCCAGCGCGTTGAAACACTTGGCGCGTTAGCCGCGCCGCATAGCAAGAATTTTGTATAGAAAAAGTGAGCGCGCACTTCTAGCAGCTACGGGACATTTGATGCGGAGCATTTCTACAACAGCACGTCGTGTCTTGCGATGCAAGACGTTTTAAAAGGGAATGATGATGATGATGATGACAAAATGTATTTATTGTAGGATGGCTCGAAGGCCTATTATGTGGAACAGGAAGAATGAAACTTCCGCTTGGTATATGCAAGGTCTACCACATCGCTGAAGGACGTGGCTCATGAAAGCTTCGCGTACACCGATTCTCAGAGCCCGTGAGATCAGCATAATTTATATATTATTAAATCACCGCCACTGCGACAATCACTGACAGATGAGTACACGCGCATAGTACCAGCAGGTCCAAAACCGGACGGACGAAAAAAAAAAAAAAAAGAGAAAACTTTAGTGTGAAAAAGCACCTGTGAGGTTGCTGGCCCGGGATTCTTCCCATTGATCGTTAATTCTTTGATTTTGGCGACTTTCGAATGTAAAACAACAACCACATTCAAAACTTCTGGAAATCCGTATGTGTGCCTGCTTCTTGCTTACTATGTGTTTCAGAACACTCATTGTTGCTCACAGTTGCAACGCAGATTTTGTAAAAGTATTTCTAGAGTCCCAAAGCGAAATCCAACGTATATGATGTACTGACAAAGTGATCTTCTTTCGAGTGTATCTTTTAGTTCTATTGCAAGAAAAAAGAAATCGGCGGACACACTTGCATCTGCCTACGTGTGGGAATGCGGAAGCATTCTAGTCGCTTTGGTCAAATGTTTTCACTTAGTTATTCATCCGCATGTCGTCGTGCACGTTGTAAACTTGCACGGCGTTCCTTTTGAGACATAATGGCTGTGGTACACACCAATTCACTATTCCCTGATGTCTCTTTGTGCCCTGAGTAAGATGGCAGCGGTCTGGCTTCACTTTCGAAGCAGCATCGCCACTAAAGAATTTTTACAGCAAAGTTGTTAAGCGCTCATTCTTCGATAGTCGCGTCCGGCAATAGAACAATTGTCGCAGTTTCACCTGAAAGGCGAAGCATCAATTGCGATAGCAAATTTGTAGAGAGCTATAACGGAGTAATGATAGTAGCTTTATCAGCTGTATAAACTTGGACATGCAGCAGCACCGGCAATACGCAGAACTGATGTCGACGCCGTCGGCGTTTTGCCCGCGTTCGCACAAAATGCGTGCGGCGTTGGTGACTGTTGCCGGAGAGATAATTTATTTGAAGGAAGGCAGAGAGGTCGGCCTGAGCTAGCATGCTCTAGCCTGCTACTCTGCACAGGGGGAGGGGGGAACGGGGACATAAAGGCTGGATGAGGGGTGATGATGACATAGAAGAAGGATGTACAACGGTAAAGGCAAGTTCAGCATCCTAATGGCTATCAACAAAGTCCAAAAAGGTCCTTCAAAAGTGTCATCTACCTTCCAGAGCATGGACGGAGTCACGAATACAATTGAAAGTTCACAAAAACTCGCCGCGAAGAAGCTTGTGTATGGGCTTCTCCTGCGTGAGCACCACAGGTGCCAAGCAAGGTAATTAAATTATGTAAAGAGCAGCGATCAGCTGCTCCAGTACGGCGAGGACATGCACGGCGCTTTTAGCGGCCGGAGTCTGGAGACCACAGAGAATCACGCGCATTGATTCTAGCAGGCGTTTCAGCATTTTTTCAACGCTTTCTTGGTCAGTCTTTTCAGCTCCTTGCTTGCCTATAGGGTTATCGGCTTTACTAGCCCTATAATCCACTTCTTGACTTAGAGGAACACTACGGCATGGTATCGTGGGCGTGGATCTACTGGGTAGCGAAGGCCACTCCGTGTCTGTGCCACCCAGGGGCGACGAATGTGCGCCCTGTGCTCTCGGAGATCCTGAATTTGCTGTAGGCGCGGTTACCTTCCTCGATGCCGGCAAAGGCAGGGGTTGTCGAGGCCCCTGCGGCCCACAATCCAGTTCTCCTGAAGTCATTGGATGGCGCTTCTTATGCGAGCGTTGTCTGTCTCGGCGAACAGATTGAGCAGCCTGTCTATGGGAAGACTTGTTTTTTGCCATTTTCCGGAGAATACGAACTTCCTGCTGCATTTTCGGGCAATCCTTCGACGTTGCTTCGTGAGAGCCAGGACAGTTGGGACATTTCAATGAAGGTGCATCACAGTCGGCGGTATTATGTTGCCCACCGCAACGCTGGCAGGTCACTTGATTTCTGCACACAGCGCTTACGTGACCAATCTTGAGACATTTCCGACACTGCAGTGGCCTCGGGACGAATGGTCGGACGTGGTGTATCACGTACCCCACTTTGACAGTCATTGGCAAAGTTGACGAAGCAAATACTAGTTTGATGCACCGGGAGTTCCCCAAGCGGTGAATCTCAAGAATCTGCACCGATGAACTCAGTAATTTCCTGAGGTCAACATTCTTGATGTCAAGGTCGATATCAGAAATTACACCAGTCGTTGACTCCTTCCCGTAAGTAAAAAAGGAACGGACGGGAATTCCGCTTAATGTTGGAATAGTCTTTAACTTCTCTATTATAGTTGAACTCTTGGCATCTACCGTCAGGATGTTTTTTCGAGAGTTGATCCGGATTTCGTTGACTTGACCAGGGGCCACACTTTCAAAATATTCATATAAAAACTGCCTACTTAAGGAGTTCAGGTTGTGTGACGCCGTAAGCGGCACGTAAGAGACCATGAAAGACTGCTGCTCCCTCTCGTTAGATGATGTCTGCTCACTTGACATCTGGCGCATCCTCTTCTTCATACGACGGCCCATGACTACGGTGTATTCGTTGTCGGAGTCCATGGCTTCGGGCGTTGAGCTCTCCCGGGAATGGAGCTGGTCCGAGCTGCCAAAGTCACGTTGCCTAAACATGAGCGATGAAGTAGACGGCTGACCTTGTTCAGGTGGTCGTGCGAGCGTCTTCCTGCTCATTCTTGATGAGAATACGTTGACGAAACTGGCAGAACCGTAAAAGACTCCATAATAGCGAGAGGCCCAGAGCACCGGTGAGCCCTGAGCACTTCTTTCTCTTCCTCTCGACTGTTGCCGGAGCCTCTGATATAAATAGGCACCTGGTGCCGCAGCTACACGTCGCCTCCCTTCCCCCCCCCCTCCCCCCTACGGCCTTTCGTGCGTCAGAAGAAGGCGCGTTTGCTCTACATATATGGTGATTGTAAAGGAGGAAAGAGACGCCTACTTCTGCAGCCCTTAAGGGAGCACGGCACAGAACGCGCGTTTGTTCTCCGCCGTTCGTTCACTCCCCGCGAAAGCACGCGTCCCTCGCGCCCTTTCACTCGCACATACAGCGTTCGGCGGTGCGCGGCGACTATTTCATCTCCATTGACGTCATACGGAACCTCACGGCGACGGCGACGCCGACGGCAGAAATCTGCTTTGGAGTGTCCATATAATTGCTATCGCAATAAAAAGCTCTCATTGGCCGTTTGCTGTATGTGCGAGATAAAGCGCGCGAGGGCGAGGGACGCGCGCTCTCACGGGGAGCGAACGCACGGCGGAGAGCAAACGCGACTTCCCAGTGGAAGGGGAGCGGTGGGCGAGGAGCGCATCGAGGCACCCTAGACTACAGTGCCTAGAATATATTCTAGGCACTGTATACTAGCGCTGACGATGCGTCCATTTCGCTTCATCGCTTTGACAGACAAAAAGACTCCCCACGGGCGAGCCACGCATGCGCCGTCAGCGGAACAGCGCGACAACGGCGCGGCGTGAATGTGCTTTCTCGCATACTATACTATCGCAACATACAGTTACGCAGATCCAACGAGCATGTTGGAATCCATGCTAAACGCAGTTTTAGTCAAGCGGTTAAATGGTGCGTGTCTAGATGTGATGCGTACACGTGTGTTTATTTTCATACTATTCAACATGTAATCCTTATGTTTATTTTTGTCCACCGCATAGGTCACAACTTTAATCTCATGCAGTGTTTGTCCTCATAAAAATTGTATCTTTGCGCACCGCATCATTTACAAGCCGTGCGGGAATGCAAGCACCGAGCCACATGCAAGACAGTGACGACAGGCGCAAAGCTCCTCCCTCATCTCGGCATAACAGAAGCTACCATCGTTACAGGCTGAGCGGTTCCGTGTTTTGGATAGCGGTTCCGACTTCTGCGCTTTGCGATTACGCCAGCCGAGAGTGAAAGGGGGGGGGGGGGGGGCAGTTATCACTTTTGCCTATGCCTCCTACCCGTCGTGAGACTAAACGCCGTACGCAAAAGGCACCTCCCATAAGGGAGGAGCTTTGCGCCGGTCGTCACTGTCCTGCATGCGTAATCATGCGAACGGCAATTAAACTTCGCAGTTAGATATCTCAAAGCACGGATACGCTAAAGAATTCTGCCAAGTGGAACTCTGGAGAAACCCGACTGCCTCTAACTTTTCAATACAAACGTGCCTGCTCAATGCAGCCAGTCAAAGTTAATTATTCAATTTTTATTAATTTCACTGCTAACAGCGACATTTATAATCTCACTTTGTGCCCCCTCGCCACATAACCCTACTGCGGAGGTGGTCTTCCCGTACCTCTCAGCACCTAATTAAAGAAGCTTCAGAGTCCTTCCCCTGTCGAGAAAATGGGGATAAGCGACGCTTGTGGCAAGACGACACTGTCGCAGGCGTTACGATTCGTCTGCCCTAAACTCAGGGACGGCGGTTCTTCGCTGACATTTGGCCTTAACATCGCGCTCCCGCAACTCGAGGTCCGCGGCTCTTCGCTGAAGTTTCGCCAGGGCTTCGGGAGCCCTCACGCTAGGATCGGACGACAAGCTTCGCTTACCCTCCATTTTTCTCGACAGGGGAAGGGCTGGTGATTTTGACTCATCGGGTCCCACGTCTGACAATGGTAGTTCAAGGGCGCGTTACAGGTCCCCGAGTCCACAGAAGTATGTGTCATTGAGCTTGGACCCTTTCTGCACTATCACCAGGATCGGCCCACTTTTCAGCGTGACACCGCCACCACCACCGCTGATAGTTGTGAGCCTATAAAGCCTCGCTTAAAAATCACAGTAGATACGAGGTGAAATCACACGTATCAACACACACACACACACACACACACACACACACACACACACACACACACACACACACACACACACACACACACACACACACACACACACACACACACACACACACACACACACACACACACACACACACACACACACACACACGCACACGCACAACCAAAGAAAACATTCTGTTAGACATCAAAAGCAGTCCTGCCTCCCTTGGCAAAACGCGATAAAGTGCGCCAAGTAATACGCCGAAGTAAAAGACGCCCGCACAGCGAAAGTTCACACTGGTCGAAATCCGTGTTCAATCGAAGTCTATATCACTCCTCCTCTTGAAGCTACAGTGCAAGGAAATATGGCAGCTCATCAGAAGTAGCTCAAGAAAGGACAAAATTTCGACCTGCCACCTCCCCCTTTGAGATTCATCACATCGAGGTTCCCTGGGTACCGGTCACAGGGTCCAAGTTTCTCAATATACTGCTTCTTGTTCCCATACATACCGGTCCCAAAGAACGCAAAAACAAGAGGAGTTGAGTAGTCGCAGCCACATCGACGCAAAATAAACCAAAGGAGAAGGCAGGAACAAAACGAGCAAGAACAAAGACTAAACGAAAAAGACGAAACCCCCGGATACGTCGGCATCAGTTCCTGGGAAACACAGACGGGGCGACGGTCCTGAAATTAATTTTGCATGAACCGGCGCAGCTCTCCGAGGGGACCTTGCGAAGCTCTGCTCGCTCAGAGAAGTGCATTCATTGATTACAAAGTTAGCGGAAGGGTGTGGCAAAATTTCTGTTATTAAAATGCGCCTCCAATGAAAGTACGAAGCTTATCTTTATTTCTTTTATAATTTTTTTGCTTGTACTTCTCGTCTTTTCTTTCTCAGTATGGCACGGCTCCTACAAGTATATAAAAGGAGTTTCAGTGCCACGTATATGTGAAGTAATCTTTCTTATATATATATATATATATATATATATATATATATATATATATATATATATATATATATTCTTTTTTTCTTGTACTTCTTCGTCTTTCTTTTAATCTGTGCATTTGTGATTAAAAAAATGCAATGAGCCCCGCGTCAAAGGCGAGCTTTTAATCAAGTTCTTTAATGACAGATCAAACGCAGCGGCAGGCGAACAAGAAATTATACTTCTCTTTCTTTCTACTCGCGCAATTGAGACGAAATTGCAACTCCATATTTGATATTTATATATCTCGCTATATATGTTTTTAAACTTATCGTTTGAAGGCAGCAATGATGTATAGGTTATAAAGGATTCGGACTGCTCTCAATCATTTCACGTTCTCGGCGGACTCACTTATGGATAAAAAAGACGACCATGCGGAAGTTATAAAAGCCAGATCGTAGCCGAAGTGGAGCAACGGCATTCAATTTTTCCTTTTTTCTTTTTCATATGTGGAGTAGAACTATCCGCACGAGCCAGTCGTGCCACAAACGTGAGGTGTATTTATAAGAGATATGCGGTAACTGAATGCGGAAACAGCGCTCCAAAAAATATATGTCGCTCTTATTTTTAGGCCACTTAGTTTTTCAGCTGCAGAAATTAATACAACTCCTGTATAAATCATCGATAAAGAATTGTCAAGAACAGCCATAGCGCCTTTCAAATCCGCTGGAATACATTAGGAGGGTTTTTTTAAAAATTACATTAATTGAATTCCGAGGTATTACGCGCCATAACCTCGATCAGATCATGAGGCACGCTGGAGTGGCTGACTCAGTATTAGTTTTCAACTCAGAATTAGTTCTCTTTGACGTGCACCTACATCTAACGAGTGTTTTTGCATTTCGCCAATATCTAAAAAAAAAAATATATATGGGACCGCCGCGGCCAGCATCAGCGACGTGATGCGGGTGTTAGCTGCAGCAATCCATCATTTCTATTTATTGCCCATATTTGTTGGAACCCGTGGGGTAGCTCAGTGGCCCTCGAGTTATGATGCTTAACAAGAGGTCGCAGGTATGATTCCCAGTCACGACTTTCGCATTACTGTATATGCGAATGAAAGCTCGCACGCCGAGGATCGGCATAGACGTATAGGAATCTCGAAGTAATCTAAAGCTCACTTAGTACAGTATTTGAAGTGCACCGGTTTAAGAGACCGCCTATAGTGTCCCTGTACATCGTCCCCACGTGTACTCAGTACTCATTCTCTCCCTATTTTTCTCTTTCTATTCCCCCTTTCCCTTACCCCTAGTGCAGGGTAGCAAACCGGACGCTCTTCTGGTTGACCTCCCTGCCTTTCCTCTCCTTGCTCTCTCTCTCTCTCTAAAGCTCACAGTGGCAAAAAAATTGTCCGGAGCTCTTTCCAGTCTCTGATCGCCTCCTGTTCCTTCGGCAATTTATTCAATCCGCAGTGCTCTAAACAAACGTAAATATTTGCTACAATTTCACCATAGCTAATCGTAACTATGTCTGTCTTTTTTCTAAACTGCTTGTAGAGGCGCATCATCAGAAAGTTATACTGTGTAGACAACGACTCCGTGCTTAACAGTTTTCAGTTATAATGGTTCTTCTAGCAGTTCTAAGTTTGCTTTGCTTAACAACACCGAGCCTAGTGCCATGCACTAAGGTGCACGCGGAACTGCGTTTCGCTTCTCTGTCTAGCATAGATTGATGACGTGTGTTGGAATTCTGACCGTATTCATTTGTTTGCTGTGGAGGAATAAATAAAATGCGATGATGAGATGAAAAAAAAAGTGTATATGGCTTCCAGTATCGTCTTTCAGGAGATTTCTCCGCTTAAGCATATACTATGGCTCTGGTCGACATCTGCCTTTCTTATAATAAACTGTCTCTATCCCGTCTACACCTGATTGGCTTTTCCTGCCATCGATCGAGCTCCTCTTAGAAGTCAATTCCAACATTGGCGAGAAAAGTCAACTTAAATTTGGAAGGCATTAACTTACAGACCTTCAAAACTTCATGAAGAGTTAGGCCTAATGGAATTTCTCTGTTATACGACGGTTCGTGTTGACGAAACGCTTTTGCACTAAATCTGTTGGTAACAGCAGGTGGTAGCCATTGGTGATGGACATCTTACTAGTGAGCGCGGCCGGCCAATGGCAAATACCACTTGCGAACGAAAAACTTCGAATATCGGCCAACGCCTTCTACGTGAATTTTTATTTTGTGATAATCACAGCGCGAGGTCGAGATTTCAGCGGCATGCATTTACGTAAAAATGCACTATCAGTTTTGACAATGCCGTTTCTCTAAAGTTTCTACTATCTGGAAGAAGAAACAGAAAAAAGCAAACATATATATGCTCTTGCAGAGAGAACTGACCTCTCTTCGGAGTCGAAAGCGTACTGTCAGAAGTCTCTCTCACAAGAGAGAGAAACGCAAGAGAACCTGGCAAGAAGGAGGCCGGCAGCGTGTAGACAGAGTGTACGCGGCAGTGCTCCGAGCAAAACGGATCACGCAGCAGAAATAGACGTCGAGCAGGAGGAGCGAACCGAAACGGAGCGAGTAAGCCACGCCAGCGAGCCGCAAGTAAGTGAGCTCACTCGAAGTAAAAGCGAGAGCCGGGCAGCCGAGACCTGGGCCAAAGCCCAAATAGAGAGACAGCGGACAACGGAGGGCGATCAACAGAGACTCGGCCGTCGCACAAAAAAGAAGACTCACACAGAGTGCACTTTCCCTCTCTATCTCTGTTTATTTTTGTTATTACTTTTTTTTTTTCGCAAGCGCAGGCGACGATGTGACGACAACGAGAGGGCGGAGAAAGAGGGCTCGGGGGGGGGGGGGGGGGGGGGGGGGGGGGTTTGGCTGCGCGTGAGCTCGGGGCGCCCACTGTCTCTTATACTCGGCGCACAACTCGGGCAGCAAACAAACCGGCGAGCGCCGCCGGCGCACACGGGCCTGTCACTCGCACCAGAAGTGCTCCCAAATTCGATTTCCCTGTTTCCTCCCAGGAATCTCTCTCGCAGTGTGAACTATATGGGAACGGACGAAAGCTCGGCGGCAGCAGCGGGGGTACAACAGAGGCAGGCCAGGCAGGCAGACTACACAAGACTCTGATGGAAAGCAAGGAGGAGAACCGAGATAGGTGGGGAAGCTGAGGAGAAGGAGGGGGAGGGGGGTGTTGGAGGACGAGCTGGCTGCTACTAAGACCGGGGTTCCTGTGCCAGCGCCAATGCGGGCGTGCGGCAGCGCGCGGCGCGCACATACACTTACACACACACACAAAAAAAAAGCGTCGCACAATGCAGCAGTTAGCATGAAGAAACGCCGCGTTTGGTTGAGTTCGGCTTCACCCGGCTCCACGCTACTTGTGCCTCTCCCGCTTCCTTTCTAGCGCTTCCCTTCTCCAGCAGCGCCTCTTCTTCCCGACGCGTACAACTCTGCTCTTTCTTGTCCTCGCCCGGCCAACCCTTGTTTCGTGTTTTACTTTTCGCTTCCCTGCTCTGGGCGACGCAGCGCGCGGCTAGGAGCGGATCAATAAAGTGCTTTCCAAACTTTCAACAACGCATCGGCTGCGCGCTCCCATTGATCAGTTCGGATACGACGAAGCTGGAGAGGGCGTTGAAGGGAAACGGCGAGGAGGGGGACGACATCGCGAACGTCGCCCGCCGCGTTTGTTGGCAGCTTTGCAGCGAGCTTCGCCCTCCTTGTGAAGAACCCCCCGCGGGCGACGAGACAGGCGAGCGCGGACGACTGCTCCCGCGAATCAACTTTCGCTGCAGCGCTTTCGTGCTTGGCAGAAAAAGCGCCAGACCAGTCGTCCCTCACATGCACGGCGTGCGAAGAGAAGACGGCGTGTTAACGTTATATTCAATCAAAAGTGTGCATACTAGTTAAATCTGGTTTATGTGTTTACAGCGGTGAGCGCAGATGAAGCTTAGTTGTCGGCAGCCTAATTAGGTACTGGACTAAGTACTACACTAAAATTTTGCACGGCACAACACTGCGTAAACACATGACAAGAAAACGAAGCGATTGGGGGGAAAGTTTGAAGTACCGCATTGCTTTGTGGTATAATTTATTTTGCATTTCTTTTTATCTCCTTTGAGTACTTGCTGGTCTTATGTTTCCTCCTGTGACGTGATACTGGGCCTATCCCCCATAATGGGTGCGCACAATCGTCATCATCATAATCACAACACAGGCAGTACCTACTGCTGCATCAAATATGAAGAAAAGGAACACTTGGGTGCAGTTTGCTCAAAGAACTCCCCGGCACACTATTCGGCATCTCTGGGAATAATTTATCTTGGGTTTCTCAGCGAGGACACTTAGATTGTCGATTGTGTGATTGGAGAGGTCAATGGCATACCAAATGTCGCAACAATTGGCAACCATTTGCAGCCCTTGGTTGCCACTGCAGACACCATGCTTTCAAGCAATCGAGGTAGGAATTTGTTTATCCATGCTCGAGTAATTTATGTGCAAAAAAGAAAAAGAAAAGAACACCACCTACTGCAGTATTCTTTGTTCTTGGCCAATCCCCCAGAGTGGGTATGCACAACTACCATCTTGGCTCTACATCTAAATTTGCATCTGCTTTCTTTGCCTTAAGAGTGCAAGCAAGACGGTCTGCTGTGGGTTTACAGATGAAGATGGAATGTACATGCGTAAATTCATATATGAATGCACAATTCGGCAAATGGACTTAACTGACAGTCTTGGTTCTCAAGCTTTATTTACACTTATTTTTATTCATGACTTGCATTTCCTAACACGTTTTCTTTTTTCGTCTGACAGCGTTTTCGACGAACGGCCTCCTTATTTTCTCCGTTTTTAAATATTCTTTCTAACAGCTGTCGCCACTGTATCTGAGACCAACTTTGATGACTGCAGCAACTTAATTTATTCTACTCTTTTTTTCGCAGTACAATGATGCACCTCTTCGTCACTGGTTTCTTGAAGTGCAGGTACGTTAGACTGGCGCATAAATTTTCATCACATCGCCACGTTTTAAAGTACTTTCTACCTCTCGGCGGACACTAGCATTTGCTGAGAATGTATGGCCTTCTGTAACAAACTGTCACCAAAACTTTTAGTTTTCTGCACTATCAAGTGTATTGTCACGGCATGTTCTGCATTTGTGTCCCCGTCGCTACTGTAGCGATTCGAACTGAGACAGTTATCACGCTAGGATTGGCACAGATTACATTGAATATGGTGACGACGCGGTACCGATATGCTTATAGCGCGCTCTTAGAGAGAAGGGTTCCCACGTGATAATTTAAACTGATAGTTAAACTAGACGAAAATGAAACGACCCTGCTGAAAGAAACCAAACAGGCCACTACATCGTGTCTGCTATATAAGAAAGAAGGATGGTGACCTGTATATAAAACCGACAGGGCTTTTAGCTCCATCGGTAGTCCGAGGAACCCTTGTCACGAAAAGCGGAAAATACCTTGCCGAAGCACACCAGTATAGCATATAGCTGGCGCTTACTAACTTTACCGCCGAGTTATGCTCAGAATAATTTTATACATTCACGTGTTGCGAGCGAGCTACCGGCAGTATATGGAAGCTTCTTTATTTTAAATGAAGTGAGGAAATCTGAAAATAAAACGAGCAAGGTGTTCGCTACAACCCGCCTTTCAACACCGCTTGAGCGTCGTGCATTACAGTGTCTCAGCGCCGGCCATCCAGCGCGAACTTTTTTCGTCTCTCTCCTCCTGTCGTTGTTACATTGCCTCAACGTCATGCTCAACTGTCGATAAGGAAAATGAATTGCTGATTTTTAACGCGCGTTGTGCAAGCCGGTCTACGGATACGCCACACAATACAGCTTGGGATCAAACTTTAATAAAACTTTTCTATTTCCCAGACGCTGCGTCAGTATCGGCGCGAAAAACTTTCTCGCGAATTGCCTCTAGGCTTTCGGTCTGTACGCATACGTCGCGAAAGGGGAAAAAAAGGAAACTAGAAAAACGAAGGACTACTGCCGCAAGGCGCCAGTCAGATATGGCAGGACTCGAAGATAAATAGCGCAATATTGCGTAGAAAGAGCGAGTCGCGAAAGAGAGTTAAAAAAAAGAAGGAAGGAAAAAAAGAGGAGAAAAAGGCAACGAAATCCCCGCTTGCACCAAACCGGAACACGAACACGTCGCGAACTTGCCACGGGCGTATCTGCGCAAGAACAAAGCACTGTAGCGCGCATGCGCACGTCGAGGGAAGTGTACGTCGCGGTGCTGTCAGCCAACCCTTTTTCCCTCAATCCTTTTTTTTTTCTTCCCTGATTTCCTCACTTTCGCCCCTGCGGGCACTCGGGCGCAGCTCCTGCTTTTGGGCGCGCGTACAGCGCGACCGCGTATTGACTACACCGCGCGCCAGCGACGAGGCGGGCTCGCATAGCTAGCCGCGTAACGAAGGGCCATTGTCTGCCCACGCCTATCATTTTTCAGGGCGCGTCGCGGGCTCGAACACGGGAGCGCTTATCAGGTTTTTAACTCCGCGTCGTTCTATACGTGTCCCCCCCCCCTCCACGAAGCCCGCACTGTGGCTGTCTCTCTTGCGGGCTCCGTTTGTTTCTCAACTTTGCCTCGAGCACCGAGTGACTTTTTTTTTTTTTTTTTTGCTTTCCTTTTTGCTTCCCCGTTTCACTCCGTTTCGGTTTATCAAGGTTGTACGGGTTGCGGCGCGCACCGCGAACGCACGGGCGCAACTTCGACACCGAACGATCTATGGCCGTATGGTGAGAATCATGCTTTTCTTTTCTTTTTTTTTTCGCTCAAATCCTTTGTTGTTTCTTTCCTCACTTTCGTCTCTCTTTCTTTCGTTCTTTCTTGCTATTCTGGCAAGCGTTTCTTCATATACGGATGGCGCATCATTTGAACGAAAAGCATGTGGTGCTCCCTCGCCGCTAACTCGTTGGTTTCCTCGTCCGTCTTCTGTCTTCGTCCGTTCCGCAGCTGCCAATGCGATGCGAGCCGCGTCGTTAGAGAAATTACGCTGCTGCAGCCATAGGGTATCAAAAATGCACGGGTCTGTAGCCGTGCGTGTAGGTCACCTATATACAGCGGGCACAACGCCGAGAAAGGAAGCGTGAATAATGAGCGAGAGACAGCGCTGCGTTGGCTGGTGCGTGCCACAAGTGAAGGCCTCACTGCTCGGCGCAAAATAGGAAAACTATTTTTTCTTTGTGCATACAGTATAAGCTCGCCGAGTGATTCTGCCCTTCATTGCAAATGTCGCTGCACGCAACTGGGACATCAGAACATAGGCGAGTAAGGGTGTTTTCTAAATGTGTCACTTATGGGGCAAATATATACAGGAAGTATACAGACAAACTACTCACTACGGCGCAGCCCCGACACTGTGGCTGCAACAATCAAGTCTTAATATGGCCAATTAGTTTTTTTGTGTGTGAAATGCGCAACGTGGAAAATAGCTTCATGCAAGGAATAATTCGTATCCCCCAGATCTTGCGCTTCTGTAGTGTGGACGACCAATTATCCGATTCATCGATCCAGCACCTGACAAACTCTTCTCTAGTCAGTAAGAGGAACTTAATTAAACGATCTGCCAAACACATGCATTATATCCGCTGCGTGCAGCCACTTGCCATATCGCATTAAACACATTCATCACAATTGAGAAAGTAGCTTCGGTTGCATTTCACTTCCATCGGAATGCGGCCGTACAGGCGATATGCAGCACCTGCAAGTGTGCTTCTCCACATACCTCGCTTGACCTAGCGAGTTGGCAGACCTATGATGATGATGATGATGATGATGATGATAATAATAATAATAATAATAATAATAATAATAATAATAATAATAATAATAATAATAATAATAATAATAATACGTTTCTTCAGGATTAGCGGTTACAAACCGAGAGCTAGAATTCCAATTAAGGTGCCAACACACGGGCTGGTGACGCCACTCCTGCCACCCTCATGTCCTCGCACCGACCACGCTTTCAAAATGCATGTCTCAGCTACTAGCGTGCTCAGTGCTACTAGCAGGAACGCGGGTACCAAGGTAAGGGCAATTTGTGTGTAAAAGCCTGGTAATCGCGTGCCATCCATTAGCTAAGCAGCAGCACACCAAAGCCAACGCGCGTTATAGCTTAGCGAAACAAAGCAGCAGCTTAGTTCGTCACGTGTCCGAGCACGCCACCGGCGGTCGTTTTGAAACATAAAAAGAAATTTCAAGCACAACTTTATCTGATGCACTACTATAGACGGACCAGTGAAAAGCTATGAATGAAAAAGTCCCAGTGAAGAACTCTACCAAGGTAAAAAAGAAAAAAAGAAAAGAAAGATATTGCACCTAAACCGGTTTTGTTCTCTCTCAAATTTCTTGGTCCGCATTGCTCGATAAGATACTTGATATCTACGACTGCGTACACCTTCTCCGCAGAAAATTGGAAATAGAAAGAAAGTAGCGTTTGTGTGTAACATTTCACCATCGGTGGAGCGACCAGTTGCAGCAACTTGGTCTCGTATGACCGCATGTTGGCAACAAAAGGTCGGGAAAATCAGGCAAACAAAGGATGCCAAATGTTTCATAGAAAGAGTCGGACTAAAAAATGCAACTTTGGTTCGAAATGTTAGCGAAAACAAGAAAGTTGTGTGCACAAAGGCTTGTATCGAAATTGTTCAAATAAAAAATGCAGGAGCCAAATTGAGAAAACGTTTCGTTTGTAAGTGATCTTTATCATTGGCCGGCCGGCTCCGCTAATATGTCCAGTGCAAAGGTTTGCTGGTATTCGCTATTACGAATCAATCTAGCGTAAGAGCTTTTTCGTGAACGCAGGCCCTGGGCCCCAATTTCGTAGCGATGTTTTCCCGGTGCAATTCCGCCCGCGTTATCAGTGTGATCAGCCGGCCGTGAACGGTGCGTGATACGAGTGGCATACCATCGACCGGAAGGGGTATCTACAAAATCGCAGCTCTGGTCCCTGTAGATTTAGGATGAATGGAGAAAAATTATTTTAGAGAGCTTTAGAAACAGGTGGCCCAACATCAGGAAAGGCTAGTCGTACAAAAAAGAAAGATAGTAATAATAAAAAAGAAGAAGGAAGCAGGGTTTCTGCTTTTGGCCAAAACCAAGCCACTCGCTTAAACAATCGCAAAAAAGCCCTACTCCGGCATTCGGAGAGTTCAAATTAAGGCGGTGTCAATAAAGGTAGACATAAATTATGCTCCAACCGAGGAGTCTGAGTGGTCGAGCACGAAAGAGGATTTGCGATACGGCTGCCACGAGAGGAGCGGCCGACGTGATTGACAGCTAAATAGGGCGAGGTGGGGACTAGGCTCAACGGGGCTGCCAATCATACGAGCTGGGCGCAGCCGCGGAAGGACGGCGCAACCAAGTAAGAAGCCGAGTAGGAAGCGACAGGGCGGTGAAAGTGGTCGCATGAGGTGTACATTTGCCTTTCTGCTGTGGTTCACGCTACTGCTTGTCTTGGCTAAAGCGAACGACCTGCTCAGTTCTGGCTCGGCAAGTTATGCTCTCGGCAGTTTCGTGTGCATACAAGTTGGCGCCGTGGAGTTTCCTGTACAAATATTACTGGACAAAAAAAAAAAAAAAAAAAAAAAACGAAGGAAAACTCTGGCACTACGGTCGCTGAGCAACCACCTCAATGATGGTAAGTACGTGGATTTGCTAATTGTGGCTTCAAAAATTCCGGTGACGTTCTTTCTTACGCTTTAATTCTCTCTAAATTTAAAAGCATGCGCAGTTTTCTATCACACAGTATGATAATTAAGTCTTTTCTCTCTCACTCTCTCCGCTCATGGATAACCATTGCGAATTGTCGCATTCATAACGAAATATTTTGTTGAAAGTGATCAACCTGCAAAGTGACAAAGCCGTTTGAAGCCAGAAGGGCGAAGTTTAGGGGAATCCATGCACTGCCCATCATTCCCGCAATGGCTGAACAACTGTGTATACTTGAAGCTCTCGTAGACACAAGAACCGGAATTTCCTCAAGCAATTTTTGATGAAAACTCTACGGTGGGCGCCTCATGCAGGAACGTCCATGCACTGACATTAGAACGCTTGGTAGATAACTCCAAGTAGCATATGTATATTCCAAAGCAACACTAAATTACGTACTGTCAAATATGTGTTGCATGCTTTTATTAGGCACATAAACCTTGGAACACATCCCGTACTTACGAAACGTTCTTACTAGGTCTATTTGTAAGAGCAGCTTTATCAGCCAATCGTGATGTTCGACATACTATTAGCGAACGCAGCCAGCCAATGGCAAACAACTGTTACGAACGAAAAGCTTTCTGAATTCGGCCCCAGGGCCTGTATTTGGAAGCTGTTCCTACGCTAGATTAGTTCGTAAGATGCACCTGCCATTAGTGACAGTGAACATATTGCTAGCTCAAGCAGCTGACCAATGAAAAGCTGCTCTTGCGAAATGAAAGCGTTGTGAATACAGCCCCAGAAGAACGCACCAAGCTTCATTTAATTCATGCGAGTACAGCAAAGAGCTTGCACTACGTGGTACTCGCGTGTCAGCTGCCGTAGCAAGTATACAATATAATTCAAATAGTTGTACAGTAGAGACATTAAACACCTTCAATCGTGATCACACATCGGATGGGCAATTTCAGCGGCACGATTATAGGGTACGATCGAAAATAAGAGGCCGAATAAGAAAAATCCCTTTCAACATTTAAGGAGTGCTTTCTATTGGCCAACTGCCTCCTTAACCCACCAGTTAGGGAATATCAAACATAATTATGCTCGCTATTCCGATTGTCTGGGTTTATTTGCTCCTGAACACCTCGATAATGCGAACTGGTGAGATTATGGGCCCGGAGCCCTCACACAGTTCGTCTAGGAATTCAATGTGTAAGTTGTGTGCTGAAGGTTACCAGAAATGGCAGCTTCGTCATGACGACGATTGTCTGCGTTTTACATGTGTGCATTTCCACCGAATAGCTTATCTGTCCAATAACTGGTATCCTCTGTGATTCGCAAGGTACCTTGACCACGACAAGCTGTTGGGCGCTCTTACGGCGGCAACAGCGCCATTTAAATGTAATGATTACGGACCAAAACAAAAGCTTCATAACTCCTAATCAAAATAGTACTTTCATGGAGGGGTGACATAATAACGCGCGGGAGGCACAGAAAGAAGAGATGACGTGAAAATGTCACTGACGGCTCAATATATGTGAGTAAAAAATACAAAATGGTGGCACGAAAATAGCCAATAGGTGGCTTGACAGAGGAGCGGCCTATAGTATACTTAGAGAGAGGGATAAATGAGATACGAAAGGCAGGGAGGTTAACTGGAAGGTTATAGTACTGCCGACTTTGATTACTTCGATGGAAAATTCGCGCGGCAGTCAGACATTTTCTGTTTTTCAGACACCAATTTTCATCAACTCCATAACTTTCACATGTTGTGGATTCAATAATCTCGCTAAACGTTCCGATAATAGTATAACTGACAGCTGAATGTGCGTAGCAGGTTACATATGAAGCACGGCTTTTCTCTCCGTCACCTGATGAACAATAAGTCAGTGTTTACTGATCGTGTGTTCTTTCCCTTTTTCTTTTTTTTTTCAGTTCTCTTCCACCTAAAACGACTACCGAGTCGGGCGTAAACGCCTGCATACTAATTGCCTATTTGTTTTTTATGCTGACAAGCCCTGTGCTGTTTTAACTAAGGCAGTCGTAAGTACATATATGTTACTCACCTTGACACACATCGAGACCTAACCTGCGCACGTGAAACGTCACCTGCAGAAAAGAGCGTTTGACTACTAATATACTACAAGAACTACTACCACTCTTACAGACTTCCATCTAAATCCGGTAAAAGCCGCGCAAGACAAGCTCGCGTACAGCTACTCTAAAAGCAGATGGAAATAACGAATGCAGCAGCTCGTAAGGTTCATAACGTGCAACCATGCATTCAACAGCGCATAGATGCTCAAATGTCTTTAAAATGCAATACGTGTCTTTCGTTAACGACTGTGGGCCAGAAATTGCCTTTGCGTGCGTTTTTAACATCAGCATGCTCATCAGGGACCAAATTCATGAGTTTTTTTTTTTTTTTTTTTTTACCTTCGCACTGAACTCTTTCGCTAGACATCCGACTACGCTAATACTACGTTCAATACTATGATTGGCTGGCGCTTACTCTTACACAGATCTCGTTGGCGGTATTCTTATTGGCTCAGTGCAGGTGACTACAGAAATATATGCATAATTAGAGCATTCCACATTAGAGGGGTCCCATACGCTGCTCCTTGCAGCCCGAGTGCATCGAACAAGACGCACCGACGTTCAGGAAAGTGTCCTCTCGGGTGCCACAACGCGAAAGCAGCAAGAAACAAAGAACGAAATAGGTGCGTGTACGAACGGACATCAACGAGAGAAGGAAGCATCCTGGAAGAGAGACACGACGCTCCGCGGCGGAATGTCGATTCCGAGCGAGAACGTGCCGCATAGTGCAAAGGAATTCCCAGTCCGTGCCTGCTGCTATAGCTGCTACCACCACTGCCACGTGCGCGCGCACGCGGTCCCCTGTAATTGTGCGCTTTCGCCGCAGCGCAGTTGCATCCATCACGAATGCCCCGTCGTCGGGGACCCCACGGCACAAGCACGCATGCTGGCCCCCGCCGCCGCCGCAGGCATCGGCGTCCACCTCCTCACGGCCTTGGCGCCGCTTTTCTCGGACGGGCCCTAATTGTCGACGGGGCCGCGCGCTCCTAGAAGCGAACGCTCGACGCCGTCGAGATCGTGGCGCGGCCCGACCAAAGGCGTTTGTGTGCGCGCGCGCCAAAGCAGCAGCAGCAGCAGCCCTCACCTTGCCCTGCCTACATGGCCGCGGGCTATTCTCTCTCTCCCTCTACTGCCCATTTTTTTCCTTCTTTCCCTCCTAATGGGCATCGGGCGCGCACCTGCACACGGTTTCTTGCGCCTTCGGTGGTTCTGATAGAGCGAAGAGTCACTTTCCACGCTAACAGGAACGAACGAGCAGCTCCTTCAAAGGACCGGTCTTCGAACAACAGTGCTACTACCACAGACACAAGTGTGTAACGCGAGCAAGTGAAGTGTGCTTGCGTGTGCGTGCGCGTGCGTGCGATGTCTGCCAGCATTTCCTGGTCAGGTATATAGAGTTACAAATAGTACCACAAAATAAAAGTAATTCCACAAGTATTGCTTGTTATGTTAACGTTTAAGTATTTGAGTAAAGGTCCAGTATAAAGCAAAAATGTCCCATACGTCCGGTACGCCGAAATAGGACATAGGTCTATGTGTCCAGAATTAGAGTCCGGTAACAATTTCCACTGACCTCGCAGCGAGTAAAATGCAGCCTAACTTCTTTCTTTCGACATACTTTGAATTCCATTGGATTCCTTGTACAAAAAGCTTTTGCAGAACATTGCGCATCCTATAATCTTTCTTGCTCTTTGGGGGCCGAAAAAGTGCGATATAATTAATTAAAGTTTTCAACCATACGTATGTATTTTAAGACCAATGCGATCAACAAGCTGATTATATATATATATATATATATATATATATATATATATATATATATATATGCGCCTCGGGTTCAATGTGTGAAATTCAGGAAGCACACACTTACATTTGCCGGCTGAGCTGGTTCCCGCTATTTACAAATGTGTGGACTCGAAAACTCGCAAGGAAGCTAATATGCTTATAGCTTCTTAGTAAGTAAGGTTCGATTGAAAATGCTAGTTAAAATGATTACGGGTGGAGTCTCATCATGTTTCACGCCATGCGTTATGTTTTATACGTTCCCATTATATACTAATCGTGAAGGCGACCGGTCAGCGGTGGCACAGCATTTACGAAAGTTAAATTCGGCTTCTAAAGCATTTACTCCTCTCATAACTATCATAAGCCGCTAACATCTAACATGAGAAGTTTTTCTAAACTGAGACCCTCAGAGATGAAAGCACAACTTCTGAATGTTTTAAACGGCTACACTCGTACTGCTGCTACCCGCCGTGGTTGCTTAGTGGTTATTGTGTTGGGCTGCTAAGCGCGAGGTCGCGGGATCGAATCCCAATCACGGCGGCCACATTTCGATGGGAGCAAAATGCAGAAAACACCCGTGTACTTGGACTTAGGTGTTAAAGAACCCCAAGTGGCCCAAATTATTCCGAAGTCCCCCACTAGGGCTTGCCTCATAATCAGATGGTGGGTTTGACACCTAAAACCCCATAATTACTTTTTTCTTACTGTTGCTTCTGATAGCTGGACTCAGATACAGTCTGCCATCAGAAGCAACAGTAAGAAAAAGTAATTATGGGGTTTTAGGTGTCAAAACGACCATCTGATTATGAGGCACGCCGTAGTGGGGGACCCCGGAATAATTTGGACCACTTGGGGTTCTTTAACACCTAAGTCTAAGTACACGGGTGTTTTCTGCATTTCGCCCCCATCAATATGCGGCCACCCTAGACACCTTAGAGCATATCCTATGGGGATGTGCGGGTATAACACACGATAACAGTGATGCAGCCTCAAACAGCGACAGCCTCCGCGCGCGCTGGGAGTCTGCGTTGCTCAGCTCGGACCTGCAGCACCAACTCTGGGCCGTCCAGCGAGCCGAGGAAGCCGCCAAGGGCCAACAACCCTTGGCCGAAGACTAAGCAGGGTCTCGGCCCTCCCCACCAAATCGCAGTGCACTCAATAAAGTTATTTGAATGAATGAATGAATGTTGCTTCTGATTTTTGTCTCTGCCCCGCCCTTCTTAATAATAGGGTCGAACACATTAATAAACGAAATTAAATATTTTTCTGCCCAGTCTCCAGCCGAGTGCGAAAGAGAATTCACTTACTGCCTCGTACACAGAGGTACGTAGTATTGCTACAGAGCAAGGTAGATTACACGCCTTCCCTTTCCAACCACAGGAACCGAAAGTAGACGCCAGCGTGCTTTCTAAAGCCCCTCGTATAATCCTCCATAGTAGTCGAATAGACTGCCACAACGGACAGCGATAAGAGGGGGGGAGAGAAGCGACTCACGCGCCATCTGGCGTCGCCCTGGCGCGGGAGAAGTCGTGAGCCAGCAGCGCGCTCCGCAGGCTACGCCCATCGCGGCCGAGTGGCGGCACTCTCCGAAGCGCCCGTGTACGTACTACGCCCCACGGCAACGCCGCCTGGCCAGGCAGCGGGCGGCAGTTGGTCGCCAGGCGTGGTTGTCGGCTACGCTCTGCCGACACGACGACCGCTCCTCCTCACCGGCAACGGACGATCCGCGGTTAGGCGGAGAAATGGGAAAAAGAAAGACAAGAAAAACGAAAACCTACTCCACCACCGGGGACATTATGTAAGCCGAGAGAGACAGCGAACGAAATGCCACGAGAGAAAGAAACCGCGCCCCCTTCAGCTTTATCTTTCTTTCTCGTGGTTTCTTTTCCTCTATACGTCCGTGCTGCTGTTCGCGAGCCTAGCTGCTGCACAAATGGCTATATTACTGCATAGGGCATGGCACAGATATATGCACAGGTTTTCAAAGGTCTCTCTCCTTCTGTCCTTCATCTTCTATTGCACCTGGAGACGAATACCGAGCTTGTGGCTGTAGGCTAACCTTTCCCGTTGTCACTGAACTTTCTCTTTCTCCCCCTTCTAAGTACAAGTATTAAGGTAACCAGTATTATTAAATTACGCTTCTGCAATAGCAAGGTGGCCACTCTTGACGTGAGAGGGTCCTTGATAAGCCAGGAATGACGAAAAAAAGCGATGGCGATGACGGCCTGAACTTGCCTTACTAACACTTCATGACGTCATGCATTTTACGAGCGTCTACTTGAGTCTACTTATTTGTTTATCAGTTTAAAAAAAAAAGGACTACACTGCATTCTACAGAAACCGAAGACTGAACCTCGCAAGTTTCAAGAGCTTTCACCGTTCGAAAATTGCCCAAGCACAAAGCATGAACTCACTCACTGCGACAGAAACATTGTCATATAGGTGTTTGCTTGATTGTTTGTACCTCAAATAGTTGCGCTCACCCTCTACGGGGGAATGACCAAGCCAAGCGGTTTTAGAGTTTGTTGTTGTTGATGATGTTGTCTTATAAATATCCCAGGTTCCTTCTAGGAGGGAAGGGTGTGCGGGCATTGGGCAAGGGAAACCGTGGAAGCTCAAAATGACTTTCTCTTTATGAATAAATTTATGAGTAGTTCCACCTTCGTATTTCTCTCTTTTTTATTTTTTACACAAGTAATCAACCATTCCCTGCCAAACGAACTTAAACACAATTCCACGTAAATATTTTTACCAGTCTAAAATGATTTAGAGATGTTGTTTAGTGTCCCATGAAAAAGAAATATTACATGACAGAGCAGCTCAGTTGAAGGTAAAGATCTGCTAGAGGCCATAGATGCTATACATAATGTGTCGGAGGCTAATCAAGAGCGCGAACATCCTTTTTAAGGCGCTGACGCTCAACTGAAGTGTCAGCCCACAACTTTTCAACAGCACGTCGCTCGAATGCTCTCAGTCGCAGTGTTGATATGCCT
Organism: Dermacentor silvarum; assembly: GCF_013339745.2. NCBI lineage: Eukaryota > Metazoa > Arthropoda > Arachnida > Ixodida > Ixodidae > Dermacentor > Dermacentor silvarum. The sequence goes on along the minus strand of NC_051159.1, from coordinate 66,707,529 downwards.
ATAGTGATTTTCAAGGTGCAAGTAGTGAACACTTTCAGAGCGCTACGCTTCACCCTAATTCTCTCTACTGCTTCGTTAAAGCACGGCAAAAATATTAAAATATCATTCCTTCATCGAAAGAAACCAATATGCACTTCACGACCCAATATATGTCCTAGCGAATAATTGTCGTTCGCTTTAACACTAATAGGCTGCTTTGATATTTACCGCACTGTATACGGCAGTAGAACGCACCAGAGACCAAGCGATATTCGTTTTTATATCAGCGCTGACACAGATCGAAATACCTGTATCCATCAAGCAAAACAAGTTCCACGCTAAATTTCTCGCAGACAAAAGTCAAAATACCCGTATCCCGAGCTCGATACAAGCTGAACGCTACATTTCTCTTTCAGGCTGTGGTGTTCCCCTCAGAACTTTTCTTCATTTCCGAACGGGCATGCTACTCAGTAACTGCAGCTTACGCCGAATATAAATGTACTGCAGTTATATTGGTCAAGGACTGCTATCTGCAACGAGCTATGCTCTGTCGTCGTCGCTGTTAAAATACAGAAGCGGATTTATGCTTAAAGTTTCAGCAACCTTCCAACAGTTCAAAACATTTTATTTATTTATACATACCGCAACCCTAATAGGGTTATCGCAGGAGTGGGATACGGACATCGGATCGACAGAAAGCATCAGTAACCGTCGTTATCCTTCCAAAGACCGTCCACCGGTAATTTGGCAAAATGAACGAGCTCTTTAGTGACGCCATATTTCTATTCATCGAAGTCAGCTCGAAACACGGAAAGCTCATTTCCCTGACTGTTCTCCAAGTGTATGCACATGTTGACTGTGTGTCCACGTGCAAAGAATTATGTGACTGGTCATGATGGATTCATGGTGGGTCCTTTCGGGTGGTACAGCTGTGCACACTTACACGCTGTCATTAGACAAAACTAAGACAAGGAAGGCGCCCCATATATACGGTATACGGTCGCGCGAGTACGACCAGCCTTGCGCAGCGTAATTGTCCAATGACGGTTCGCACCGAGAGCGATCTAACCAACACCTCCTATAGAGCTCCCTGTAAGCTCTGAGCTGTGACGTCAGAAAACTAGACCAACGGTATGTACAGTGAAACAGGAACGCTGGCTAGTGCAGCCTGTTACTCTTGGTTCCTTTGCTCCACGAGCTTTGCAGCAAAAGCGCCAGTCCCTTATCGCGACTTTACGACTGCCAACTTCAACGGTATTTGCTATGAGGCGTAGATCGAAGGCACTTGCCATGGCTAGGGGGTAGACGCGCCGGTGAGTAAAGAAAGAGTGGAAGAATTGACAGTACCCGTATCCACAAAAATATATTCTTATACTCTAGAGTTCTAATCAATCTACAGCTGTTCATATAAAGCAGAGATGCGAGCCAATCATGATGTTAGACATATCATTAGCAAACGCGGCCGGCCAATGGCTAAAGAGCACATACGGACGAAAATCTTTGTGAATTCGGTTTTCGCAAGAAAGAAACGTTTGTTTTTAATCGGCCCGTTACATTACTGTCATGTTCGCTATTACAATTTTCCGGCGCCCCTTCTCACAAACCACTCTAAAGGATATAGGAACTGCTTCGTGAATAACTATACCGAGATGCGCCGTCGACGGCTATTGCGAAACCCTTGCGAGGCTACCGTGCTTCGTTCCTAACCAATCAAATGCTTGCATATTCATATACCTTGCTGCAGTCTGTAAGCCAGAGTTTCATGCTAAGAATACCTACTATACGGGGAAGTATGGCACACTGCAATCGGTCAACCATTACAAGAACTACGGATATAGTACACGAAATTTTCTACGAGTTGGCATGCATTCATAGACAAAGTACATTAAGTATCATTTTATTGATATCGGTGGTTTGGCCATGAAGCGTGCGAGCTTAACAACGTTTATGACTAAATAATTTCAGTGCATAATTTACTGCGCCTGTATAAACCACGCCCTTTCCATGTGCGAGTGCCGCCAAATCTACAGATGATGTTTAATTGATTATCAACACTCATCATGTTCAATTATTTCCGCATTTTGTAAACAGTTATTGCTTGAGGCGTTACGAAAACCGTCCAATAGTAGAAATTAAAGGCTAAATGAGACTAATTGCTACCGTACAACTAATTTTTATCGATAACCTGAGCTTCAGAAAAGTTAATATTGAAATGCGCAAGATCGTTTGAAGCCATAAGAGCGAAATATACCAACTGTCCATGCACGCTCAATCATTCGCATACTATCCGAACTAAACATACTATACGCTGGAAGCGCAAGCATACACTAGTGTTTTTAGCACGAATTCCTATGATTTGTCCCTCAGAAACACTATATGCGCATATAGACAATGGATGCGATAGTACAAGTGGGAGCAAGCAAGCCTGTACTTTAAAAATGGCGCCGCTACAATAGGCACTAAGGACTTGCCTTGACTTTTACATCATCACAATAATGAAAGGCAATAAGAGATCGAAAACATAGACAACCTATCATTACAGTTGTTTATGCGCCACTTGTTATTTTGTTTCTCTTTACTAAAAGAAGGAAAGTTTGGCAACAAGAGGGAGTCAGGATCGATCAATGTCTTAGCTAAAAGCTCATTTAATATTTGATTGCAACGCCACGGTTGTTCATGGATGCACTCCTTTCTCGAACAGCGGAAAACCGGGACCTTATTTTTTATTCGCTTCTTACTACAACGACCAAGCGTGGCCCTATTAACGCGCTCGACGTCGACACAAACATAGAACGACGTGTCAATGTACCCTTCGTTCCTAAACCATAAAAGCATAAAAGAAAAGAGAGAGAAAAAGAGAATAGCGCGCATCCCGCACAGGCTAATTAGAATATATGGCCAACTTTTTTGACGGCATCTCTTCGAACAAGTTTGCTTTGTGTCCCACAGGGTCCTGCTACCACCTCTTGTTCTTGCCCCAAGTACCAAGCAGAAGTACTGCCACACAGTTCAAGCTTGTGCTGCTATTGCTAAGCGCACCATCATTACACGGTGCCCTTATGCATGTGACCAAGCGTGTTTACAGTTCGACCCTCCCTCGCTCATCGCATAAACGTGCACTCTTTTTTTTCCTTTACCTTTCTTTCTTTTTCTCTTTCTTTCTTTTTCTCTTCCTTTCCTTTTCTTCTTGCTTCCTTCATTTTTTCTTTCCTTGTCAGCAGATTTTACCTTCTAGCTTACTTCAAAGCATCGGCCGCAACACAGGTCCAAGAGCAGCCAACCTTTCGGAGGCCGATTTCGCGCATCGACAGCGCCCCCTACACTCCACGCCTGCACCGCCCCCTAGGCCGGCGCGAGCGCCGCACACGGCATTCTAATGGCAAAAACTTGTTTGGCGCTGCCCAGGTTTTGAATAATTAAAGCTGTTTAATTATAAGCTAAGTGGGTGGCGCCAAGCGCGGCGCTGCGCTTCTCGGGTGAAAAACCTGTCCCGTGGCACTGCAGAGACCCCGGGGTCCAGACTTCCTGGCCTCAAACCCCAGGTGTGAAGATCAGAACCGACGCCTCCCTTTAATTCCTTTTGCTTTCTTCCTCTCTCCCTCCAGTCTTTGGCTTTCGAAGCTCTAGCTTCTTTTTGCCCGGACGCTTCGAAGCGTCGAATGCACGGTATAGCTTCTGTAACAAGTTTACGGTCGACACGACACGGCATTCTCGCTCGACCCCGCGCCGCGTCAGCGTTTTTCCGGCAAGAAGCGAGAAGATTCGCGCGCCCAAAACGAGGGAAAGAGTTTCCCTATGAATAACAATTAGCGCTCGCCGGCCGAAAAGAGCTAGCGGTGCGGAGACTTGACAACTCGCGTAATGAACATGGATGGGTCCAACTTCACTGGTTCCTGTTCGTCGTTTCTGTTTTGGTGCGTTTATCTCTTCTGGTCACGCTGTTAGGCTTAGAAGAGTTCGGTTTAATCACGCGACAAAGAATAAGTACTCGCTGCTGATTTTCTCTAGAGAAGAACGTGTGTTTAAGAACATGCTTTTAGGGTGCCACCCACCATGATTCTTATCTTTCGGGAGAAAGGGAAACGATTGCGTATTATTTTGTTATCGAGCTTTTAAACAGTTACAAGTACCCGATAAACTCGTTATACCCCGAATAATTTGGTGGCTAGCTGTCATTTTACACAAGAAAACCGTTTGTTTGAAATGGGTTTTTCTAACTTCAGAGTTCTCTCTATACTATTACGCAAATTTGGACTAGTTGGTTCATACTACTAAAGAACACCACAATTGATGCATACGAGTAAAATGACAGGCGTTGACTAGAAGCCTCTTGTTATTCCTTTTTTTACTACCTGCGGAGTAGCTACAAATAAACTAAAAGCAGAAACAAATAGTTAAAATATAAACAATAAATGGCGTTGCTTTTCAATTGAAACTTGCAATTAGTGGTGAGATCGCTGATGAATACAGGAATTTTTTCACGTGAATTGATGCTCATTAAGTGTGGTTTGGTGATGAGACAAGGCGAAAGCAGATTGTAAGTTGCACACGCACTATGATGCATTACAAGATAAGGGAGACACCGATAAGCGCTTCAGGCAAGTGTCCCGCCTTGCTCTCAAATAAACGGTTAGAAAAAATCTGTATGAACTATCCATTCGCTACATGTACAAACTGATTTGCTTTCTTATAGGTATTTCCTTTCCTCTGCATACTCACCATGGACAGGAGTTTGTAACACGTCTATCTTATTTTGTCTGCATTTCCAGAAAGTCTGATTACACGGAATGTCCACAGACAACAGCCGACAAAAAGCGTAACGTTTTAAGTTCACAACCTGCATGTAGATATTCTAATGGTAGCAGAAGTACTGGCACTCTGTACTTTTTCGAAGTACTCCTTAAAAACTGCGAATCAATACAACTCAACATAAGCGACACTTTCTTAGAACCTGCTCTTGGCTAACCAGTGCACATATTCGTCTCGATTCTCTAAATGGTCTCGATGCACTTAAACAATCTTGGCAACTGATGCTGCCAGCTTGTATACTTATGCTCAAACTGTAGCCTAATTGAATGAAGACGACGTGACACGCTGTGAATCCATTGCAGTTTCAAGCAGTCTTTCGTACATACTGATTTAATGTGAACAAAAAGAAACACGTCAACCGATACTGAAATGTCCGATAACTGCAGCAACAGCGAAGAAGAAATGAAGAGAGAACAGCTGAAATCTTTCCAGGCTCGCAACATGTAGGAGAAGCAGTGGAGTCAAAATATTCGGAGAAAGAAAAAACATCGAAAGAAGGTGTAGTTTAAGTCCAGACAATCTGCGGCAGCATATATCCGAACACAGAAACAAACCAAAAATATCGAAATTATAGCAAGAAAAATGAAAATACAGTCCCCCCCTCCGATCGTGTAAAAGTTGTCCTCTCTCGAAGCGAACACATTATCATAGCTCCACTGTATCTCCACCCATGCTTAGCCTGGTCGACTTCGAAATACACACAAACCATCCAAGCAGTGGCGCATTCACTCCAGCACGCTCACAGGTAAGCTTATTGAACGTGCGCAAACACCCTTCATGTATCGAACGAGATTAACGTGGATTTCATCGAAAGGGGCGTTGAGCAGCGCGCTGGAGAGGTCCTTGCCAAGGAATTACGCTTTCGCAAAGAACAAGAACCGACGAAGCACTGCGTGTCGGTGCAGGTATAAGCACGCCCGAGGCGACCCCTGCCGGCCACTTAATCTACTTTCATCTCTTGCTTTATTCTTTCCTTTTTTTTTTTTTTTTTGCTATCTTCAGAATTCTCTGCCCGCCTATCTATCTCTTACGGGTTGCGCAAATGAAGGCGCTGCTAAACCCTGACTTAGCAGAGTGTCCCCAGGACAAAATAACAGAAAGGCAGGGACTAAATGTGTGAAAAGGAACACGTCATTGACGCCTGGCGCTCCTGGGGATAGAGGGAAAGGAGGACACGTTAGTCTTCGCAAACGAGTCTTTTCGGGTCGCCGGCGCGGCTTGAGAAGCACTTAGAGGGATCAAATGTAGTGAATCACGCTGTCGTGAAAAATAACACTCCGACGCTAAACGCCGCATTCGCCCCCGCCACTCTCACTTGCGAGCGCCATTTTGAAACGCACAGAGAGGCGTAGGCAGCGCGAGCCTGCGCCTCACGTGACTGCAAAGGGTGCCTGCCCATCGTGAAGATTATTGTGAGTTATCGGAAAGGGTTGCACGAGAAACGCTGGATGGATAAAGATTGCCACTCTGGCTTACGCTACATCTGATGGTGTGAAGGAAGTGAAGGAAGGCAAAGATCGATAGAAAGAAAAAAAAAGGGGAAACAACTTATTGGAGAAGTAAATATACATACATTGGCCTTCCTAGGATCCTACGGCACGCTTGAATGATTTTCAAACGCGTGGAAAAGTAAGTGTTTGTAAACATTCAATTATTGCTTAGTTATTGCACTTAATTACCTGTTTCGTTTTAATTTGTAGTTATCAATGTCTGGACGCAAGTTAGTGTCAAAGGGTTACCTGATGTTATTACTGAATCCATAATCCGTGTTTTCTATCATAGTCAGATTACAATATAAGAAAATTAAGAAACTGTGCACCGTTGTGTAGCTTTTTTAGACTTAATGATGCCATACTACTCATTCTTTCTTGGTTCTTTTGTTTAATTTCAATGAATACCAAATATTATTACCGGACCTCAAGCACACGTGTTCATGACCATATAATATTAGAGCAACGCCCACTTTTCACTATATCTTTGCACTGCACTTCAACTGTCTTTGAACTCAATTGCGGAAAAATATTTCATTCTTACTTAATTCATGTGCATAATTAGCGTTTTACTTCTCATTGCTGGTTCTCAAGGTCTGAATATTGGTGGCCTTCTATGGAATACCTCATATTGTTATAGAATCCTACAACTCATACATTTAACCACGGTGATAGGACAAATAGCCGCTGCAATGAAGAAGTCAGTGTACACTTTTATTAAATGTTTCACTGCACTGCAACTGTTCTTTAACTCACACTTCTGCCGAATGCTGCCGAACATTGACAGAAAGAACATTTGTCAGCACTGACGTCATTTGGAGGAGGGAAAACTTGAAGAATACACAGTGCATGCATACTGTGATGTTCTTGAGAACTAATAAATATTGTCTTTTAGACGTAATAACTGCGTCTGAAACTGTTACAAAGATGACTTTGGGCGGACATCTGAACACAGCGCTCAGCACGACGAAAATATCGAGGCATGGCAGCTCGCGCCAACAGATCAATAAAACGAGTCCTATTCACACCTTGCTGCTGTAGCCAAATTTACACCCTGTCTTTGTTTTCAGTTTTTGTTTGTTTGGTTGGTTAAGTGGCCACCGTTAGTAGCACGTGTTTTCTTCAATCTTCAAGGGAGAATTCTTAAATTTATCTTTTATGAAGATTATTATATTATTAGCGACAACTTGCGGGAATCTTTCTTGTTTTTATTCTATCATATAATAAAGTCCAAGGTTTGGCCTTCTCACGCCGGACTGCCCAATCAGGTTTGATTTATTTCAAGGGTAGGCTAAAATGTAGAGATAATTTTGATTTCATCCGGACTTGCCTATAAAATTAATGGCGTCGGCAACAACTAATCCTATCTATTCCATTGTTTGTATGCCTGTCCTGGATGCTTTGTTTGCGTTAGCGGTCGTTGGGCTGCAATTGAAAACGGAACGCACCGACTCGTTCACCGATGTGGCGCTCCGTGACTGAATCAAAACAAATGCGACCAAGCGCACGTGAGATAATCTTAATTACATAACAGAACTCGGCGATTCAATCCGTTATTGTTAGGGACTCCACACATTCTCACACTGTATGAAGAAATATTTACCGCTTTCGCTGCAAAGTCGATCAAATGCGCCGGAATCTCTGCTACGTAAAATCCCAGGGTGCATTTAGCGCCCAAACAACGCGACGAAGCGGGCCGCTGATCGCATCCCCCGCACTCAATATAAAGACGGCCACACGAGGACGTAATAAGGGCCCAATCTGACACGCTCAGTCACGCGAGAGCAGGTGGGGGGGTGTCGGCTGCGCCGGGTCTTCTCCTACCGTTCTCGACGCTCCCGAGAAAAACAAAACAACAGCGTGGAGGCGGAGGCCAGCGCCGTCAAACAAGCCAACGGTCAGGCGAAGCGCGCGTGCGTGCGTGCGCGCGGCGCTCGATCAAAAAAGCACCGCATCCCAGTCGCTTCGCTCCCTCTTGTGTCCCGCTAGGCCTAAATCTCGCAGACGGACTAGCAGACGCGCCGCTCGCTATTCTGCGCGGCGCGCTCCAGAGCGCCCGACTCGGCGTCCGGCCGAAGAATGCTCGGCGGCGGGTTCGGGGACTTGTCGTGCCCCGACCGCGGCCACCCCAAGGAACGACCGCGCACGTTTTACGATCTCCACTCACCGGAGTACGTGAGGCCGTCATCGCCGACGGAGGTGCCGGAGAACGCGGAGCCAGTGGTGCCGCCGACCATCCGCCATGTTGGGCCGTCCTTGCGCGCTTCCCCCGCCGCCGAGAGCCAGCGGCAGCCTGCGCGCTTTCCCTCGCTCTCTGCGCGCGCGCCTCCGCCTTCTCCCCCTTCTATTTTCTCCCTCGCTCTCTTTCTCTCGCTCGCTGCGAGCCTTCTCTCACCCCCTTAGCCCTCGCCAGTCGAGCCCCCGGCTCCCACTCTAAAGATGGCGGAGTTTGGGGATTTTTATGGGCCCAACGCGAGAGGGGTTCCTTCGTCAGATTCGCAGCAATGGTCGCGCCGTCGGCCTCGCCGAATGGCCCCGTTGACCTTGATAAATTTTTACGTGCCTCGCTCACCCCTTCGCCAAGGGGCTCGCTCCTCTCCTTTAGAGCGCCCACTGAGGAAAAGCTTACGGCGACAATTTCACATTGCGCACTCTCTCCTGGAATGCATCGAGTGGACAAGCGGATGGTATGAGACACGTTCGGTGTCTCTCACGCGAAGTTAGTTCATCGATGTGAATTTTTTTTTTGTCACATGTACCGTTACAATCATTAGCTTTATTTATTGAGTTCGTTGCTGGTTTACTGATTTAATAATTAATTTATTTGTTGATTTATTTGTTGATTTCCAAACGTCTGCCCTGAACAATTGGGTCCAGCAGGAGCGGCAGCAATTTAATCCACAACAAATAACACAGCACATCAGAAAATTTATGCAACAGCGAACAAAGCGTTAGGACAATGGCACGGAAACAACACTCTAAATGTCGATAAAAACAGAAAACTTCTGAGAACTTGATGGTTTCGATAGATTGTAACTAACGACTTGACAAATATACATGACTACTAACGAATTGGTTGCAGTTACGTTTGGAGAAACACAGTTGATTGAGAAATTAGCTGGCCCGCATGACGGCTTCAAGTATCACTGTAAAATTGGTACATCAAATTCTTTGATGACACATACGAAGACCACAGCAATCTGTCCTCATTTGACCAGAACAATGGCAAAGCCGACTAAAATATATGATTGATCGTGGCATAACATTCATTGAAACCACGCAGGAAAGAGCACAGCGCACATTGTTGTGCAAGAACTTGGTGGTTACACTGGCTATTACATGCAAGTAGTTGAACTTGGGCGATAATTAGTGTCGCGCAGTCACATTGAAAGAAAAGAAAGTGGTTTCAACAAAGTCTGCTCGCAATCAGGCTGAAGTGCAGCTATTAAATATTTCAAAGTTTTCCTGCATGCCTGCACATGCAAACATTTGTTTGCGATACCACTAGAACAGGTAGATGATTTGGTTTTCAAGCTGAGTGAAATTATGCATAAGTTGCACAATATGCGCCTTCCGTCAGGGTGGTGCACTATATCACTTTTGACAGGAAATTCTGCATTTCTGTATTAGTTGAATTGCTGTGAACTTCTTCCTTTGCGTTTCTTTTTTTTTTTCAGTGACATAACGAGCCATAGTTTGCGAAGTTTACCATGATAGGATGTCTGATGTGATGCTTGGGTACGTTTCGTGAAGAGCCATAACATGCTAAAAATGAAATATTTATGGCATTCATGAATTCCTGCAAGTCGGAATAGTAAACGTCGAAAAACTAAGCCACATCAAGTACTAAGTACCATGTACTACGCCTTTGACATCATATCAGATAACAAGGGGCTGTGCCTCGTCCTATAGCCACACAACTGCTTGTAAAAATAATAAAAAATACCTTAGTAATAATTGATTGGACTTTCATCGTGTCATGAGAAAGATATATGTATTATTAAAAAAGAAAAGGTGAAAGCCATAGCAGTGCAAGTGAAAAGAAGATGAAGCCTTTAAGCTCATTATTGTTTCAACAGCGCCTCTGGAGATGCATCAAGTGAAACGGAGAAAAAAAAGCGGAAGATTTACAAGCGGTGATTCTCCAAAATTGTTCTCTTGTTGTCGAACTGCCCTAACATTGTCAAACTTCTTTATTTTAAATAGGAGAGAACATAATTCTACATTATTCTAGCAACCATTTGCTTCTTTTTACATGAGACGCTACAAAATTTCCGTTGTGCCTGCCGAATTAAGATAGGGGAAGCGTATCCAATGCAGTGACCATTAACGTGTCCGATCGCTTCATTTTGGCAAGTTGTATACGGTGTATGACTGTACGCATCTCAATAAACGGCTCAAAATAAGCATCCCTGCACATATTTACGATTTATTCCTTGAATTTTCAGTTATTATGTTAACAATCTTGGGCTACCTCTAGACGAGTTCCAACAAGATTCCTTTTCCTTTTGAAAATTGGTGTCAAGGAGTTGCTCAATTCATTTCCGCGCCGTCAAAAATAAGGCTTCCAACAAACCTATCTGTCAAAAAGGTTCATTAAAAATACGAAACCTAATCGTATTTGTTCCAGTGCGACTCACATGTGCTCTCACTGTATAGTTCGAAGGCGCATATCAGAAAAACCTTGTGAATGTGCGCTTATTTTCGCCATAAACAGCCAAGGCTACACCACTCACTTGGGATCGTGCGAACAGATCTCTCCTAAATTGACCCTCAAACAAACCAAATAATAATTCCGTTAAACACAACGCGAATAAAATATTTTTCATAGTGGTTCTACACACTAAACACTATTAAAATATTCGTCAAATAGCATCCGTACTCTGCATTATGTTGACATGATTATGACTGCATCCAAAATTCTTGGATTTTCCTAAACAGCAAACGAGCAGCTCAATCTAGTGGGTATCGCTTTTAAATAAGGCTCTTCGGCATACTCGCGAGTGCACCACGCTGCAACATACAAGCACAAGGAAAATAACTTATAATTAAAAGAAAAAAAAACTGCAGTAAGAAACACCGAAAAAAAAGAGAGAACACCGAAGGACCACTAATAACAGACCCCGAAAGGCTTGAATTGACATGAAATTGAAGATCAGTCTGGAAAAGTATCTCGAAATGAATAGCTACATGGAAACAAACGCAACTTTCTCACCAGCCTGCTGTCATCGTAAATTTGGGTTGCTCAGAATCTTTAGTGTAAAACTTGCGCATTTGTTGACTACTATGCCTAACTAAAGCGTACAGAATGACCATTTAATGACTCTAGAGGTTATAGGTAAAAAGAGCAAGTCATTCACTAGTCGTACACAACACAGTTACGAAAACATTTCAATGAAAAATTCCCATGCGTACGAGTTTGCGCAAATGGCTTTGAAGCGGTAGTCAAACAATTCCAAAATGGAATTTACGCACACAACGAGGGGAAAAAAAGAAACCTTGTTAGCATTAGCTATCAGCTTGTCTTGTGTAACCGGGGAATCCAGCTTGGAATTCCACCCTTATACAAGACGAGCCGCTGTTCATGTCGGTTTTGTACAAGATATGCACGAGTTTTCTCGAATTAAAGAAAAGTATTTGGCAGCTTTTAAGCTTGCTTTAATAGTGATCAAATGCATTAAATTTCGTTCGGCACCTGAGTCAGTGTTGTTGCGAGGTGTATGCGATGTGCTGGTTTTCATAACTTTGGTATTGCTTTCCGCGCCGTGATTCATGGATCGTGATATGTCTGACTGTGCTGCAGCACATCGAGTTTACAAGCAGAAGAAGACTTACCTTTTCAGTAAATTTTAACACGAAAGTGTTTTATTCCGGGGTCCACCAAGACTTCAGTGACGTATTTCCGTCACGGAAATACGTCAGCTTACAATGTACACGAACATAATACAAAGAAAGAAACCAGAAGAAAAAGTTCCACAAACATGCAAAATTTGGAAATCGAACCCACGACCTCTCGGTCCGCGACGATAGATCGCCGAGCGTTTAACCCATTGCGCCACAAACGCAATTGCAGAGAGCTACACAGACGCGCCTTATATATCTAACACTCCTCCGTGTACCCGCGCTCTTGCTCGGGGCGGTGCCGCCGCCTACGAGCAGAAAAGAGAAGTACTGCATTATGACACTAACGCGCACCGACAGTGAACGCTTCGGTGGTCTCAGCAGTGCGACTATAGTGCCTAGAATATACTTACTAGTGTGCCGACCGCCGGGCGTTTCTAATGGGAGACGCTGGCACCGCCGGTGATGCCTTCCGCCGGAGGCCACCAGACGGCGACACTGTTTGGGACCGTGCTAACCGAGCGGCGCATCGCGCGTCGCTTGCGCTTCGGATGCACTTTGGATGAGCGTTCGTAAGCGCAGTCGGTTGCGGCGCGTTGTAGCTTTCGAGCAAGTAGCATGTGGTGCCTCCGCATGTCATTGAAGACACGTTTCACTTTCGTGTTCTATACCGATTCCTATATAAGAGGGATCAACCACATTTTTTCTTCCAGCGAGGACGCCAAGCTTCGAATCGTCTGGTTACATCATCTATAGAGACCCTGCAGAAACGACGCGAGACAAAATACATTGCAGGCTTTTAGGTTGCTCTTACGTTCAGTGGTATACAGTCACGCTTTCGGTATTGTATTCTAATGCGGATCGCGGCAAACAACAATCACGAACTCAACAATGTACCCGAAAGAAGTCTATCTATGCCTTTGAAAATTTTTAGATGTGAGGCCAGTACTGAGATTGAGGGAGGATAAATGCAACTGCTCTTTGTTGGCCCGGCACGCACATACGGGACAAAAGCACGTAATGAAATATTCACCCAATTACATTCTTTGTTGACTCGTATTCCGCATTTTAAAAATCGAATAAAAAAATAACATTAGATCAGTGTTGTAAGAAAAAAAGAATGCAAGCCTGAAAGCACCGCAGATCTAATGCCTCCTCATCACCTCTACAATAAAGAGCTGAATTTTTAGTTTCAGTTTAGTTTTATGTATTGTGTCCAATGAAGAAAAATTCTTTATATTTTTTGCAGCCATGCATACGAAAACAAGTAAAAATCAAAACTACAGACTAATGCAATAAACCTGGAAGTCAAGATGGGATTTTGTTTAAAGAAAGTTAGCGGAAATGTATCTGTAACATCAACAACTTCTAGAGGAAATTGCTTGAAATTGGTCGTATGCTTTTTTTTTCTAAATTAAAGCAAACGTGTAGTGTAGAGCAGGTGATAAAATAGCGCAAATTCTTGGAAGCCTTCAGGGAAACCTTACAAGTGCTCTCTTGGTAGCTCAATAATTTGCAGGCATAAGCGCTGTATCTCTGAGACATATGTATCAGACTTGCTAGTGAGCGTTTATCGCGGTGTTGTCATTCGCCAAAACGCTTTTCATCATTTCTTGGTTACCGTAGATTAAATAAGGTGATTCGTCTCCTCTCGTTTTCTTCTTCTATGATAATGATACATGTACCACAACATTTTCTTGGGTGAATATACGAAGAATCGATTTTCAACTGCATGTGTTTTCAAGGTAACTTGACAGTTGGTTTTCTGTGCCATTGTACTTACAATGACATTGTTTTCTAAATCTTGTCCTAATTATCAAATGTCTATGACTTCTAGTTTTTTATAAAGCACTATGAGTTAGTGTTGCTAGTATGTATAAAAAGCAAGCATTTTGACCTCACAAGATTCAAGCACATGCCTTATGCGTATTACAAAGGGTCTCCAGGAAGACTTCCAGTTCAGATGTTACGCAACAATAAAAGACTGAACCGAATCTGGAAAAAGCTTTCAATATTTATATACATTTCTATATTGTTTACACATTCCTATGAACATTTCGAGTGCCTCTGAACAGTATATTTCAAGAATCTTTGCTATATTGGCGATATCGTAGGAATGTTCCGTGCTCCTTTAGGCCGGCTACCGCCCATGATCACATCAATCTTGGCTGAAATCGAAAGCAGTTCTGTCGATGAAGGTAGCATATAACACTCAAAACTAAGTCTGTAAGAAAAAAAAAACATGATCAGAGGCACAACACGGGGACACTACGAGTAATAGTGCTATTGCAATGTGCTCAACACTAACAGTTTGAAAATCTGGAGCTGGAGCCTATTCCCGGGTGTGTACGCCCCTCGACGTGCAAATGTATTATGTATATACGTATCTTTTGAATGCTGGCTTGTCACAAGGTAAAATGTTCCTGCGTGGCTTCACGTACTGAGGACCGATGTGGTACTTATATACTTTTTCCTCTTTGTAATATGTGAGGCCAATTTAAAACGCTTGGTGTCGTTCTAAGATAGTGAGCACGACTTGTTTTAATACCCTTTCACCCACGCAGCACAAATACGCTGTACATAGTGCATATCATTCTTGAGCCACATCCCAAAACGCAAAAATGGTTTAAGAGTTAGGTTAACGCTGCAGGAAGAGTTGAACATTGCGCTGGGGCTATAATTCTACCGGTGAACTCTGTTGTATACAACGGCATCTCGACCATTTCGTTGCCCAAGGGCAACTAATTCGAAATTCCCATTCATCTGGTTCTGACTGTATCGCTTCACCGAGCAGCAGGATAAGCTGATCATTGAGCACTGAACAGCAGCGGCCGCTCAGTGGATATATGATGTTCTGCTGCTGAGCGCGAGGTCGCGCTTTGAATCACGGCCGCGGCCGCTGCATTGCCATATAGGGGTAGAGTGCAAAAACGTTTGTTTACCGTGCATCGGATGCACGTTAAGAAATCCCAGATCGTCAAAATTAATCCGGAGCCCTCCACCATGGCGTCCCTCAAAACCCACTGTGCAGGTTCGGGACGTCTAACAGCCCATATCCATTTTTTTATTGAGCACATAAATAGCGGCAAGTGGGAAGCGCATGAAGTCATCATTCGCGGACTAACACATACCTACACGTCGGATTTCCGTGGTTTGTGAAGCGTAGCTTGTGAACCGGGCATTTTTCGTATGTCCCACCACATGCATGTATACGACTTCATTCAAAACAGAGATACTATATTTGTTTATATGATATATCTATACTATACTATATCCTGACATATGGATTACTGCACCTTAAACACGGAACAAACGACCCCAGGCACATAGACGCACCGGACAAGCGCGTGTTCGTTTGCTACGCGCTAAGAGATTATGCACAAACTAGCCCAACTAAAAATTTTACTAAATAGGCTTATTCCAGATACGACTTGCGTACGCAATCTTATTGATCCGGAATGGATCATGCGGTCAAGTCGGGGGCTAAAATGGCTTTGCAACATCACCTGCACGCGAAGGTCACGCGGCATTCGCTTATGAGCGCATAACGACAGTCCAAACACCATGGCCCCGTATAGGCAGAGTTACTACAATGGAGGACGGAAAAAGGTCGAAGGGAGCCTACCGCAACGCGATTAACGCCGACTGTGGTGGCCCCACACGTGGTGAAAACGTCAGAGCACGGAGGATACGTCAGAGCGCGCGGTAGGTTTTCGTACTCCCGGTTGATTTGTTTAAATGCCCTATTGAATATTTCCCCTTCTTCGAAGAGCTAGAGAAAAAGAAGAAGCCAACTGCAAGGCACGCGGGAGCACGGACGCACGGAGAAGACGACAAAGTGGAAGAAAGAGACAGCGTCCGCCATGGACAGCAATCGATTCAATTACTGTACATAATGTAAATACAGTTGTGTTTCATCATAGGCCGTGACCATTTATTCTATATTCTGGTGCCGAAACCCCCCGGGAGTGCTCGCTGGGACTCTACACGCCTGGAGTGCTCATCGGGAACTTTGAAAGCGAAGACAGCACGTCGTAGGGACAGCGGAAACCTCCTCCGAAAGCCAGCCGGTACGACCGAACTGGACCATCCGCCGTTACCCTTCGCCGTGATAAGACGCGTACTCAGCATTCATCTGGGAAGGTGAGCGAGGTCACACATTGTTGAAACACAAGATGAATCGCCTCAAGGTCCTTAAAGAAAAGCGAACGGCGCGACGCCAGATGAATACCCGTCTCATCAATGAAGCGAAAGCCGTGATTGAAAGCGCTGACAGTGCAAAGATTTCATCTTTGATCGAACGACTACACGCAAATAATGAGGACTTGGACAAGCTTAACGCCGATCTCGAAGAAGCTATCCCTGAGGACGAGTTCGCGACAGAATTTGAAACTGTGTTGACTTATCAAGATGCTGTGCGAGGAATGTTGGGGGAATGAAGGCTCGGGAGTGGCTACTCCGTCAAAATCAGTGTTCTACGACTGCGCCTTCCGCAGCTGCAGGTTCATCAAATGCACTCGATGATCGCGCGCCGCGCAAGTCAATCAAGCTTCCAATTCTACAGTTGCAGACATTCGACGGACAGCTTTACCACTGGCCTGCTTTTTGGGAGCAATTCAAGGCATCTGTGCATGAAAACGAAAAGCTGACGAAAGGAGAACGATTTCAATGTCTGAAGAATCTTCTGAGCGGTACAGCAGTAGCTTCAATTTCTGGTCTACAAGTGACAGGCGAGTGCTACGACGACGCCATCGAAATTCTAAAGAGTCGTTTTGGCGATAAGCGTCGCATTGTGCAGGAGCATCTACGCCGTCTGCGCACACTACCAGCAGTTGCTTCCTCAGAAGATGTATACAATCTTCGAAGGCTATTGGATTATGTGCAGTGCCATATCAGAGGCCTGAAAGGTCTAAACGTCAGTCCTGCAAGCTATGCAACTATGATGACGGACATTCTATTGAAGGCATTGCCAGCAGACATTGTCATTGGCTATTACCGAAAAGAAGCCAGTTCAAAGTCATCACCGTCTGCTATCAACAGTTCAGGCTCTGTACAACAGCAAGATTCAACGACAGCGACAGCCGATGAGGAGTTGCAAGAACTCTTGACCTATCTTCGCGTGGAAGTTGAAAGCCGCGAAAGAAGTGGAGTTCATGACTTTAAAGGAAAGAAATGCGCTAAACCACCCGAGGAGAGAAGAAACTTGCACTCCACCTTACCAACAGCAGCTGTCTTGCAATCTGCCTCGAAAGTTAAAGACAAGGACTGTCTCTTCTGTGGGTCTTCAAATCACTCAACTCCAGTTTGGGACAGCAGCATGAACCATGAAGAAAAGTTGAAGAAATTGTCTGCAGAAAACCGATGTTATCGATGCACCGTGAGAGGACATTTTGCCAAAGACTGTTATCGAAAAGTCAAGTGTGGAACATGCGGAGGAAGACACGTCTCCTCAATGTGCGATCCCAAGTGGAAACCTAAGAAGACGGAACAAAAAAGACCCGTAACCGCGAACAGTCTTCATACCAGCTCTCGTTCGTTCGTGGATGCGGAGGTTTTATTGCAGACATTTCGGGCATGGATCATCGGACAAAAGCAGAGGGCCTACATTCGTGGAATTGTAGACAGTGGAAGCCAGCGCACGTTCATTCGCGAAGACGTATCCAAGACACTTGGCTTGAAAGAACTGGGATCTGTGAATTTACAGCTAAATACTTTTGGACAGACAAGCTCGGTTAACATCCAACATCGCATTGTCGAACTAAAAATTCGCAGTCAGTATGACAATCGGGAATACCTGGTACAGGCCATTGAAGTACCATTCGTCTGCAAGGATGTTGTTCAAGTACCATTCGAGCATGACTTTGTTACAATCATTGAAAGCGACGGACACCTCATTGCAGATAAGCTGTTGTTACCAGGCATGGCTGCCGTTCCTGGTATTAGCCTTTTAATTGGTGCTGACCAGCTATGGCAATTCATGTCCGGCGAAATGAAACGATACCATGGCCAGGCAGACTTGGTGGCGCTGGGTTCTGCATTTGGCTGGATGTTACAAGGACCACTTTCGTTCAACACCTCTTTGGAAGCAGCACTCAACGCATGCGTATTGCGAGTAAGTGCATCTACTGACTCTATCGACGATCTACTTCGTAAGTTCTGGGAGTTAGAGAGCATCGGGATTACGCCAGTCGACAACACTCCAACTAAGGAACCTAATATGGTGCTAGAAAAATTCGATCACGATATCGCCTTCGTCAACGGTCGCTACCAAGTAGCCCTTCCGTGGAAAGAAAGCTGTGGACAACTAGACGATAATCGATTGCAAGCACGGAAGCGACTGATGTGTCTCGGAAAGAAAATGAAGAACAATCCAGAGTTTGCCGTAGAATATGATACCACCATCAGGAACTATATGAAGATGGGTCACGCCGAGAGAGTACCTAGCCAAATTGAGGCGCAACCCTCTAAGGTCTACTACATGCCGCATCACGCTGTTGTGCGAAGCGAGTCTACAACTACTCGAGTACGAGTAATTTTTGACGCATCCTCTCACGATCCTGATTCATCGTCCCTCAATGACCATCTCGAGAAAGGACCAAAGCTACTAGCCGACTTGGTTGCTCTTCTCATACGTTTTCGTATGAACCGTATTGCTATGACGGCTGACATAGAGAAAGCCTTTCTCCAGATTAGCGTAAAAATGGAAGACAGAGATGCATTGAGATTCCTATGGTTCAAGGATATACCCTCTAAGAGAAAACCAGATCCTGAAATAGAGGAATGGCGCATGACAAGGGTGCCTTTTGGAACAGTAGCAAGCCCATTCCTACTCAACGCCACACTCCAACACCACCTGAAGGAAGTAAAGGATCAAACAGAAGAAACGGCCAAGTTACTTGCTGCTTCTTTCTACGTTGATGACCTTCTTATAGGAGCAGATAGTGAGGATTCAGCTCAAAAGGTATACAGAGACGCAAATTATATAATGGAAGACGCTGGAATGCGACTAAGAAAATGGTCGTCGAATTCTAAACTGCTGTGAGATCTTATTACCACGGGTGAAGGAGATAGCGCACCCTCGGGAGCTGTCAAGATATTGGGACTCTTGTGGGATCCTATGACAGACAAAATGACAGTAGCCGCAAAATCCGCGTTATGCTTCTTGGGAAAAGATCAAAAACCGTGTAAGAGATATGTTCTGCAAGCAGTGTCAAGGATATTTGATCCACTTGGAATGGTTGCACCCTTCAGCATTTAAGCCAAGATATTGTTTCAGGAGTTGTGGCAGAGACAGGTAGATTGGGACGCAGATTTGCCTTCGGACCTTGCCTTACAGTGGCAAAATTGGTGTTCAAATCTGCAGCACCTTACTTCTACGACTATCCCACGTTGGGTCAAGGCTGGGCTCGAAAGTCGCTCCATGCAGCTTCATTTATTTTGTGATGCAAGTCAGAGGGCATATGGCACTTGTGCATATTTGAAATTTCTTGACCAAGGGAATTGTGCTCATAGCCACCTCATAATGGCGAAGTCACGAGTGGCGCCTATGCAGAAAGTGACTTTGCCAAGACTGGAGCTTCTTGGCGCTTTGCTCGGAGCAAGACTAGCGAAATTTCTGAAGACTGCCCTTGAGAAGTGCACACTAGAAACATTCTTTTGGACGGATTCCAAGGTCACACTGCATTGGATAAAAGCGTCTCCGAAGAAATGGAAGCCATTCGTAGAGAATAGGGTGGCTGAAATTCAAGGCTGTTCCGACAAGAGCCAATGTCGAGAGTATTAGCTTGTCCGGTAATCGGGTAAACGCGAGCCGGCCGGGCGTTGGGGCGGTTTGCCGGAACCGTAAACGTGAGCGGCCTGCATGGTGCTACCACCTGGTGGCGCAGAAATCAAACAGACAAAAACAGCCTATATTGCAGTAACCAAGTGTATTCTACTTCGCTGCTGGTGTAAATGTTCGACAGTGGCGTAATCGTGTTGCCGCCGGACATTTACACCAGCAGAGAAGTAGAATACACATGGTTACTGCAATATTAGTTGTTTTTTGTCTGTTTGATTTCTGCGCCACCAGGTGGTAGCACCATGCAGGCCGCTCACGTTTACGGTTCCGGCAAACCGCCCCAACGCCCGGCCCGCTCGCGCTTGCCCGATTACCGGACAAGCTAATACTCTCTATTGTCCTGGGACTGATAATCCTGCGAATTACCTTACACGTGGAGTTCAGCTGCAGTTTCTCAAGACAAACGCAGTGTGGTGGAAAGGACCACCATGGTTGACAGAAATGGAAGATGCATGGCCCATGCACACCCTGGAGGCAGATTTACAGAGTAATGATATAGACTTAACTGAAGCAAAAGTCGTCGTGCAAGTTTTACATGTGAGAACGTTGTTGCTTATTTTGGACCTTGAACGCTACTCAAGCCTCACAAGAGTGTTACGAATAACAGCGTGGGTATTTCGTTTCATTAAAAGCTGCAAAAACAAATGCATCGGGGGCCAACCACTGCTCACAGCCGAAGACATTAGCGGCGCTGAAAATTACTGGATCAAGGTGGCTCAAGAGGATATTTATGCAACAGAAATCGATCAGCTTGAAAATGAACTACAGCTGAATCGCAATTCAGACCTGAGAATGCTTCATCCTTTTCTCGACAAGGCAGGAAGGTTGCGTGTAAGTGGACGACTGCAATTCTCACAGGAAGCGGAAGAAGTTAAACATCCTATTTTGTTGCCTCCGCTTCACCAACTGACAAAACTTGTCATAAGAGACTGCCATGAGCGTACACTCCACGGTGGTCTGCTAGATACCCTCGCCGAGCTTAGAGAGAAATTTTGGGTACCCCGCGGAAGACAAACTGTAAAGAAAGTCATCAGAGGATGCAACGCTTGCATCAAGACATGCTTAAAGCCCAGCAGCGCACCTGTTGCACCATTACCAAGTGAACGAGTACGCCGATCTGATCCTTTTCAAGCGGTTGGAATCTATTTTGCTGGACCTCTATATATGAAAGAGAGTACGTCGAAGGTCTACATAGTGTTATTTACTTGTGCCGTTACAAGAGCAGTACACCTTGAATTAACCACCGGGCTGTCAGCAGAAAGTTTCCTGCTCACGTTTCGGCGATTTTTATCGCGTCGTGGATTGCCTGACGTAATATACACCGACAAAGCGCAGGCTTTCAAGAAAGCGTCAAAGGAAATTGCCTCCTTGGCAAGAGTATTGTTCAGTGGAGAGCTACAAGACTATTGCTCTCAAAGGAGGATCGAATGGAAGTTCATCGCAGAAAGAGCTGCATGGTGGGGCGGCTTCTGGGAGAGATTGATAAGAACTGTGAAAACCAGCCTCCGGAAGATCCTTGGCAAGGCAAAGCTTACGCCAGAAGAATTAACGACGGTATTGTATGAGGTAGAGGCAGTAGTAAACTCCAGGCCCCTCACTTACTTGTCAATGTCACCAGCAGAAGTGGAAATACTTACTCCGGCTCATTTCTTAGCCGGTAAACGACTAACAAGCCTTCCTTACCATAACGAAGATGTCGATACTTCAGGGTCAAGATCTACGGTCACAAGAAAGTTGCTTCATCGCAAGCAGTTACTGGAGCACTTTTGGAGAAGATGGAGGAGAGAATATCTTCTTAGCCTGCGCTCAGCGCACTATGCCAATGTTCAAGCTTCGAACAATCTGAAAGCTGGTGATCTTGTGCTTCTTTACGAAGAAAATGCACCACGACAACTATGGAAGACGGGACGAATCCAAGAAGTACATCGAGGACGTGATGAAAATATCAGAACTTGTTCGGCGAAGCTTGCAAACGGCTCTGTAATACGCCGACCCGTCCAACTTCTGTACCCAATAGGACTTTCTTCGCTGTAACAGACTCAAACTGCGCGCCTTTCCGGGGGCGGAGGATATTGAATATTTCCCCTTCTTTGAAGAGCTAGAGAAAAAGAAGAAGCCAACTGCAAGGCACGCGGGAGCACGGACGCACGGAGAAGACGACAAAGTGGAAGAAAGAGACAGCGTCAGCCATGGACAGCAATCGATTCAATTACTGTACATAATGTAAATACAGTTGTGTTTCATCATAGGCCGTGACCATTTATTCTATAGCCCATTCGGAACCATTTGAAACTCTTCAAATAAACAAAAACAAAACCAAGGAAAAAACTAAACAAGAAATAATATTTCTCCTTCCTGCATGTGAATAGCTGCCGGCCGAGCGCGCACCGAATAATAACTACCGGTAACCAAACGTCTCGGCAAATCTCGATTCTCCATGATCTCGACGCAAAAGGTCACGTGTTGGGCCACCACTGCTGGCTACACGAAGCGTTCGCTTGCCAAGGCTGGCTGCGTGACGTAATGCTCCCTCCTATATTTTCCGTTCCTCCATGGTTATTACAAGCATTCTTCACTAGACCTTTATGTCGGATTCTGGCGCCTTGACTGCGCATGTCAATAGTTTTACGCAACTTTGTCACTGCGGTTTTGAGCGGTGTGAGCATCACGGTTGTAGAAGGCTGCACTGGGTCGGTTCATCCCAGACGAACCCGACAAGCTTCGTTCTGCGTTCAGAGAGCCGCCGTCGATATAGGCTATTTCTTTTTCAGTGGCCTATAGCGCCATTTGGTTATCAAAGCATTCACTCACCGACAAAACGAGTGACAGTGACACAGTTACATACCGACAGCTCTTACGTTCGTCCCTGTTCGGAAACTGTCATTCTTATTCCGTGCTTATTATGAAAAGTGGTTCGGGGTGGAGCTTTGAGGAATCACCGTCTCGCCCGTCCCGTAAGAGGGCCGGGGACGGTGGTGGGGTGCGCCGCGCCGTCTGACGGCACCCCTCCGCGGCGATGACAGCTGAAGAGGATCAGCCCGATGAGCGACAGCCAATCAGGGCGGCAGCAGCCGCGGACGGCGTCCTTTCAGCCAAATTGGTCGGCTTGCTCCACTCCGTGGCTTGCTGACTCGCGCGTGCTTATAATCAGAGAGCTCGCCATGTGGATACGCGTTGCATGCTCTTGAAGAAGGAGGGAAGCAATTCTGATGATGACATCGCGCTCGTTAATCGTGTGCGGCATTTGCCGGGTGCAATGTTTCTCCGCAGGCAAGAAACGCTTTTAACAGGTGGCTTTGGTTTTCGCTACGATGCCTCGTCATTTGGTCTTAAACTGTGACGTCATGCAGAGCTGGTGCAGGAGCCTAACGATGGCGTTGTCAGGCTGTTTTCTTTTTACTGCGTTTTCTGGTCTACTGAGCCTCCGGAGCTGGCAAGAGTCACCTATTTGGCACTTATTATTCGGCAATCCGAACAATCAGCCATGTAACGTGCAGAGCAGATGGTGTTACAGAACGGGAACCAAGGGAAGCAAAACGCAGTGGATAAAGGCGGAGAACCAGCTGCACGGTGTGATGAAATTAAGGAAGTTTTCATGAACGGGACTGGATCAGCTGACGCGAGAGAGGGGCAACTGTAGGTCTCTGGTGAGGCCTTTGTCCTGCAGTGGACATATATTTCGCTGTATGATTAGGTACTCTATATTAATAAAGTCAGTACGGTTATTGCTGTATGGTTACGCACTGAAGGCTAATTGAAGGCGTGGTTACAGTGGAAAGTGCTAGTGAGAACTACTAATACAAGTGGCGGGTAGATTGTCGCACAAGCGTGGGAAAAAATATGACAGATATGTGATCCAATAAAAAATACCTTAGAGACCTAAATAAAAGGAGTCTCGACTTTTGCAAGTCAGGCAAAAGTGATATGTTATTTGACGGACAGGAATACGAGGTTATTCGACGGACGGGAATTGAATATGCACTACAATACCTGCTTTCCTTCTTCACCGACGCAAAGTGCATGTGATCTTCTACTTTGGCGAATTGAAGTTCACTAGTGAATCGAGGTAAATCAAAGAATATGATGCCCATAAACGAGCTCATTTCTTCTTCTTTGATACGAGACCGACGTCTATTCGAAACCACCGGATGCGCCTTAACAGTCGTTCGTCACACAGTGGCACGAGCATCTCCGCACATCCGACAGGGACTTCGATCAAGGCAAGCTTCACGTAACAACAGAAAGCGACCTTCACACGCCGCAACAGCAGCGCCATTCTCCGCTCTCCTTCTTGGCTCTTATATATATCGTATTTATATACTATACTATATCCACAGAGACACGTCCTCCCGGCTTTTTTCCTCAAGAAGCTCAAGACGTCTGGCGACGAGAGCACCCTCCCCAAGCCCTCCTTTCTGTCACCTCTTCGAAAGCCGGGCAAACTTTTACATCAGGCTAATGGCGCCGGGCCTCCCAAACAAGTGAACTTGGACACACACTGACGCTCCGGATGAAGGCAAGTCTCGACGATGGCGGAACAGGAAAGAAAAAGAAAAAAAAAGGAGGGAGGGGGGGGGGGAGGAAGTCGCTTCCGTGGCAGCGTCACTCAGCGGCGCTCACTTAGTCACACTTCCTTGGGGTGAAGACGACGGCGCTGGGCCGACATCACCTAATGAAGCGCTCTGCTGGAGCAGCTCCTCCGGAGGCGATGCAGCGCGGAGCAAAAGAGGACCTGACAAGCCGTGGGGGTGGCCTGCCGAAAGCACGCGAGGCGCCCCGTCTCCTGCGGGACCCACGGGAGGCCTGCACGGTTGTCTCGTCGACGGTTCTATCGCGGCAGCTCGCGCATGTCTGCAGCTCTTCGCCACTTATCCCCGACCTAGCTGGCGCAGCAGCGATCTCGACGAGCCTCCTTCGTCTATAGCTGCCGGAAAGAAGGAGCCGTATAAGAGAACGAGGCAGAAAGGGAGGGGCCCGGCGTCTATAGCGTGAAGAGGTTCTATTGTTTACCTGTCAGTCTTAACTTGCATCGAGTTCCTTCCGCGTGGGAGTGGAGGATGTATTTCGGTCAGCTTTCTTGGTCCTCTTAAATTTCACTGCCGCCTTTTACTTTGTTCTTCGGAGCAGTGATGCACACTCTTGCCATGTAGAAAATAAGCAATAAAAATGTACCTGTCTGACATGCGGATGAATGAATTATTCACTTGTCGTTTCCTTCTATGTCGTCTATACCGACAAAGCCGGTGGGCGCCTCACTTTTCTCGAAGCGAATATGCTGCGCATATTCGGGCACACATTCGTTTTCAAGATAGCATTACGCGTAACGCCTACGCTGCGTGCTATTGAAGGATGTGGCGATGAGTTCATCTACAGAGCAACGAACAGAAATGCAGTCCAGGTGACCACATCGTTTCTACCTATACGCCTGATCTATTTTTGCGAATATGAACAGTAAAACGTGATTTCGTTCTTTAACGAAGGGTTAAGGTTTATTTAATTGTTACGAAGACGGTATACAGTGCAACGAAAGAGGGTTTAGAGAACGGATACGGCCTATCACTCTTAACTCCTGTCGAGTTGTTACGGTGGGGAAAGGAGATTAACGTCGACCTGTTCGCTACTGTAGCGTGCGCGGCCACGTCTGCACGAACTATAAAACCGTAAAATTGTAGTTAACCGCTAAGGCGACAACGTTTCTCCATTGGCTCAGGCGCTGCTATACAGATAGCGTTGAAACGTCGTAGTTGTCCCACGAGAGATTCAGGCCGCTGGGGGGCCAAAGCGACGAAAAGGGGGCAGTAGCAGAAGGAAGCTCGGGTCCGGCCGGGGAGCAGAGCACCGCGGCAGCGACCGGTCGTGATCTGGGCGTGATGGGGCGTACCGGAAACCGGGAGGCATTACCGGGGCTCTACCCTGCATGCCGCTTCTGTAGCGATACAATAACGCACAGAAAGAACGATAGAGAAAGAGCGAGAGAGAGAGAGAGAGAGAGAGACGGAGAGCGAAGGAGCGACGCGAGCTTCGTTCGGCGGCGCTCGCGCGTTTTCTTCCGACCACTTCCGCCGCGGAGACTCGCTTCCGCTTTCTTTCCCCCTTCCCCGTCCTCTCCCGTAGATCATGTTCCGCTTCCGGTCTCCGCGAAACGCTGGCCGTCACACGCGGTAAGAAGTGCTGTCGGCCGACTTCCTTTCATGCGCAAGTCGTGCACAAACTCTAGCGGCGCGCCGACTGCAGCACAAAGGCGCCAACCGCGAATAGAAGCACGCTCTGCATGGTGTCGCAAGGCTTGCGGTGGCTCGCGCAGCTGTGCGTACGTGAACACGATACCCTATGTACGCCGAAAAAAAAAAGAAAAACCACCGCTGTAACGGATATCTCAAGGCAGAAGAGTGTAGACACTGAATACAGGAATGAAAGCTTTAGGGTATAGTTAAACGGGCGAATTGAGGAATTCGATAAATCATCCATGAGAATTCGTACGCGAGAATGTCTACTGCTGTAAGACAAAGTTATTTCGCAGCGTCCTTATTTCCCAGTATCGCAGCGCAGAAATATTGAGAAAGAAGTAGTTGGAGAGCAAAAATGATTATTTCTGGGAAATAACCACTCCTTCCGGGGAACAAAATGAACATCGGCCCACGTACATAGTCGACTTTCCCAAAGTACTCTGCAAACCAATCGTTAAATGCCTCTTAGAACAGAAAACGCACATATTAAGCCTCTGCTTTTTTCTTACGCCTGCAACATTCATTAAAAAGAATTGCATCGATGATATCACGAAATTCCGTGGCAGTTTTTGAATTGTGGCTTGCGTAGTAAATATATCTACAGCAGAATAACCAGGCAGGGCCGGAGAAGAGAAGAAAAATAGAAGCAAGTACATGGAAATTAGCCGCTGTAAATACCGGCTGGCTGTGCTGTTCGATAGAGAAATTGAAATAAGCATGATAGAGTAAGCCGGAGAGTCCGTTCCCATCATGATCCATAATAAGGCACGCTTCACGCTTTGACTCAGCGCTTAAGCCACGCGCTTTGTGAAAACAACGCGTAACAACCTTACAGGGTTCGGGCCACTAAGGCCTGCCGCCGCATAACGGATCCCTGCAGAGCTGAATCGCAGGCGCAACAACAGGTGCACAATACCTGTCACGCCTCGACTGAACAACCATATACGGCTCAGTTTCCGCCTTATCTCCACGACACATGTTCGCTGACTCGTGCGAAAAAGCTCGCTGAAAGGTAAGACATATTTGTCGCGCTGATAAAATACTCGCAGCGTCCAGAAGCACCTCACAGTGCGCATGCCGGCGAAGTTCGCATTTTTCTTCCTTTCGTCTCACGCTTTCCACCCGGAATAGCGGGTGAAAAACGACTATCTGTTCCGCCCAGACAGGCTCTCTCTCTCTCTGCGAGAGAAGGTCGTGTATACTAACTTGCGCGACACCTTCTCCATTTTACCGCGCTCACCGTGTGACGACTCCAGTATATGCGCTGCAACGTCCCCGACCAAAGCGGCGGCGGCTGAGAATAAAGACGACCCGTCGTCGTAAAAGCTACAAGGTGAGGAAGCCGTTAGAGAGAGGAGAAAGGCAGCGCACAGCGCGCGTGAAGAGCGGGGACGCGACTTTGTCTTCCCGAGCAGATGAGCATCGGAAACCCGGCGTGCGGGCGGCCGGCTGAAGCGCGCGTATGAGGCCACGTCGACCAGAAACAAAAGGATTCCCCACTCTCTGCGACCCCCTCCGCCCTTTCCTTCCCATCACCTTCTCTTTCAGCGCACCGTCTACTACTACCGCGGCAGGTTTCACCGAAGAAGGAGTGCCCGCAGGAAAGACATGGCAGCTGCAGCTGTACGCCTCAGCGGGAGTACAGAAAAGCGATAACAAAAAGCCAAAAAAAGTACAAAAAATTACCCGCAAATAGATTACAAGGAAGTGTGAGGAAGCGAGATTTCGCGCATTCCCCTACATATATGGGGAAGATGGGTCGAAGGGGAAAGGAAACGAGGAACCGGCGCTGCTTTCTTAGCGGAAGCCAGCGCGCATTACGGGTGCATTAGGCTTAACAGAGTTCGCGGCGGGGTTCCCCGTTCTCTCATTTCCACGCCCTTGCGCCGCTGAAAGAAGCCGAGGGGTGACGCGTATCCGTCGCCGCGGCGTTCCAGCCTCAGGTGCGGCGCGGCACGTCACCAGCGACGCCTTGCGGCACTATAGCACACCACCCCTTTTCATAGCGCGCTCCACAGAGCATGCACATACGACCGTGCGTAGCGCGTTTCCTCTGCGCATTAATCAAGGCCTCGGAACAGAAGGAGATCCACGTCCGCTCGCCGTTTTTTTTTTTTAAACCGTCGCAATGATACGAGAGCTGATAGTACGTGGAACGGGGGATTCGCGACTTCAGTATATGTGAACTATGTTCCCGGTTCCGTGGCTGTCCCGAAGCATGAACGTTTGCGCGCGAAACTCTGTGCGGGAAACCCGACGGTCTCTCCACAACTTCACAAATAGATGTAGCGGATACAACGGGGGCTTTCCAACGTTTTGTGAGGATCTCTTCTGCAGAATTATACAACAGTAGCTGCGGCATCAATCATACATAAGAATTCATTAAATACAATACAGTACAACGAGTGTATGTATAGATACACGTAGGTGTGGCTGAAGAAAAAAAAAAGAAGACAGAGAAAGAAAAAGAATCCGGTGAGATTTACTGCCTCAACTCATGCCTCTATACGGACTTGTTGCCCTCCAAATGAAGAATGTCAAAATGACTGTTATATATAAAAAGGTTAGGCAAAAGATATGCAAGAATATTCGTCTTGTTACGCTTTTTTTATGAAATGGATGAACAAAATGCTACGCAAGCAGGAGCCAGTTTTCTAAAACATTCGTTAACATGGCTGTAGTAAAAAGTATGTGCTCAGTGCTTACTGCTTTTGTAATTCAGAATGATCCTACCTTATAGGTGTATCAGCAAAGAAAATCTAGCTTTGAAGTGCCTCCTTGAATTAACACACAAGCACACACACAATGACATCAGTAATCTGAATACGATGCTGTCTGCGGAAAATATCTTGAAATGCGTGAGTCACGCGATGTAGCGCCCGATGTGCGTGTGTGATGGGGGGGGGGGGGGGGGGGGCGGCGAAGGCCATGATTAAGTTCCACATATTTATTGCAGGTACATTCGTGTATTTAACCTGATATAAAGCAGGAAGAGAGACTATGAGAGAATCCTTAACAAGGAGCTCTTGATTATTTTGGCTTTCTGCTCCTATTAACATCCATCCAAAACTACGTATATCCGCACTCAATACGAATAATACTATGATAATTACCATCATCATCAGCCTGTTTAAGCCCACTGCAGGACGAAGGCTTCTCCCAGCGATCTGCAATTACCCCTGTCTTGCTCCAGCTGACCCCCATGCAGATTGTCAGCCTGCGAGTTTTCTGAATTCATCAGGCCACCTATGCCGTCCTCGATTGCGCGTCTCTTCTCTCGGCACCCATTCCGTAACTGTAATAGACCACCTATTACGTGGCCGGCGCATTACATGGCCCCAAGCCCAACTTCATTTTTTCTTCTTAATGTGAACAAATTATAGGCTACCCCGATGACTAGCCAGTATCTTGACGTTATGCTTATCGCTTTTTGTTCCATCATTCGTTGCACGGTCCTTAACTTCTTAAAGTTTATGTGCTAGCCTCCAGTGTACACATTTCTTTCCAACGATGACGGTAAGCCGCGAGTTATGACTTGGTAATGTCTGCCGTACGAGCTCCAACCCCTTTCAAACCCATAATAAATTTACAAGGGGCCACTTCGGGGCTTCGAAATAGAAACAAACAGAAATGTGTCCTCGTATAATACGACAAAACGCACTTGCTTTCTGTACTGACACAAAGCAATTGACCCTGGACTGACAAGAAACGAGTCTGACGTGCGAAGTCTGGAAAAATACATCCTGCTATATGCAGCATACTATCATGTATGAAAGTTGCCAGTTAGGTACTAGGCAGGAAACAGTTGTCTGCCGGATTTCTGTAAGGTAACACTTAGAAACAGAATGTCTTCACATTTATGTTAATGATGTTATTACTACTTATTCCTTCTCAGCTTTGTTATGTAAGCTGCCGATTTCATCTTATACTTCAGCGCAGTTAGAGCGGTGCCTCCAGAAAAAAAAAAAAGGAACAAGCTGCAAAGCTGTAGAATGCTTGCACTTGTTCCGTGAACGACAGGAGCCCAAGTCAGTAGTAATAAATACAGGTGAAAACAAGTAGCGGGAAAAGCTTGGACACACCCGTTCTGCTCATCCACAAAATATGCTCCCGACTTCTTCTAACTCCGTTAGCGCAGAAAGGAATGTGGGTGATATTTGAAGAACACCCGCCGTGGTTGCTCACTGGTTATGGTGTGCATGGGCTGCTGAGCACGAGGTCGCGGGATCGAATCCCGGCCACGGCGGCCGCATTTCGATGGGGGCGAAATGCGAAAACAACCGTGTACTTAGATTTAGGTGCACCTTAAAGAGCCCCAGGTGGTACGAATTTCCGGAGTCCCCCACTACGGCGTGCCTCATAATCAGATCGTGGTTTTGGCACGTAAAAACCACATAATTTAATATTTGAAGAACCTTATTAGACGGTAAACAAGCTCGATAATGCTGCATAAGTGTTGACCACTGTTATCATACTTTGCAAATGGCGACAATTTCAAGACACTATGGGTTTCTTTATTCTTTATTCATCAATTACCCCGCAGCGACCAAGGGCATTACAGTAGGGGGGTTATAATATGGACTAAAACACATCTTTATTCACACAATTCACTCGCTGTTCACTCAACCTATTCTACTGTTTAATTGTTCGAACAAAAAATGAGTTAGCATACATGTTCGTCTTGGCAGGGTACTCGAGGATCTTGCAACTATGATCGGTTCGTTTTGAAATGTAATGAGGTTTTCGTAGGTAAATTTCCCTATTAATTCCAGTTTTATTATAGTAAATAGAATATCAAAATTTTTAATCTCAGTTTATTGCGGCGGGCAGAAAGAGATTCCCATCCTAGCTCAGCCTTCATTGCAGTGAGGCTCTCCCTCCTTCCGTACCGCCCCAAGACGAACCTGGCTGCACGGTTTTGTGTTTGTTCCAAATTGACAGTTTTCCTTCATTAGGAACCATTTTTCTTCTATAGGACATTCCATTATTTATGAGTATTATAAATCGAAACATACATAATGTAATAGCATGCATACGTTTATCTGAGTCAATTAGTTACAGGGTACCCGAATCATTAAAAAGAAACCTCCAAAAAAGAAAAAGAGAAGATGGGTTGGAGTGTCTACGGCAAAAATTCAGAAATTAGACCGGTAGCTTACCATTATTCTTGAAAAGAGAAGTATGGAATCAGTGCATTCTACCTGTGCTGATTTATTGGACTGACACTTTGAAGATACCAAAGGGAAGTTAGCAGCAAGTAAAAACAACCTACGAACTATGGGACGAATAATGGTAGGTGTACTATTAAGAGACATGAAAATATAACTATAGTTTATAAAAAAAGGCGTCTATAATTGATATTGTATTTGATATTAAGAGGAACAATGTTATTCCGCGTGGCAAACCATGGGAAAAAGAAAAAAAAAGTGGAGTTGGGCTGGTCACATAAAGCATAGAAGGTAAATGTTACGCCCAGAGCAAAAATGACTGTCGAAGGAACGCACATGCAGGTGAAGAAGGCAGCAGATAATGTGGTTTGAATGAGATTAGGAAAGTTGCAGGCAACATAATGAACAACGCTTACGCAAGGCAAGGATAAATCAAAATCGCTCGCGGAAGTCTTCGTCTTGCATTGGACATAAAACAGGTTGAGGATGATGGTGATATTGATAAAGAAGTCGAGGATGGTCATGAATATTAACAAGAGCAATTCAAATTTTACTGCCTCACCGCTTGTACAGACCCCAAAGTGAGTGCACATAACGCGAGCACGATGGGCTCTTGAGTGAACCAGTGCCCTCTGCCGGAAGCGCTGCTGATTCGAGAGTGTTTCGCTTCTGCAAATACGCTTCTAAGTGACGGAAGGCAGCCGACATTTGTGGTCATAGCCCCGCAACAATGACATCGGCTGCTGTGAAGGATAGGACCGACATGCCCGACTGTAAGCGACAGCCCTAGTCTGGCTGTGCGGCGATTGGCGGAGCTAATGTACACGTTCCCAGAGGGAACAGAGAACAGAACACCTCGAGCGTGTGCAACTCGGGAAGCAGACGACCTGTTCGTCAAATGTTGGCTCTGGGGCCTTGGGTCACGTCCCCCACAGATCCCAAATACAACGTGGTTGTCCTCAGCGAGCCACAGGGAGCTCAATGAGCGGGCTCGTCGCGACACCCCGCGGCGGCTGCAATATCTGCAGTACATTGCAGACGCAGCTACATGCAACTTTAACGGGATGACTATGGGCACGGCAGGGCTGGAGTCCGCACTCATGCTTATGTGCCTGTCCGCACCATGTAGCACGGTGATATATGATTATATTCGCGCTACGTGGGGCGGACCAGCTTTGTCTTGCACCAGTTTTACCGACAATAAGTAGCCACATCCAACTTGCGCATGTTGAAGCGCTATCAATAGTTCAATACGTAGCGAAGTCTGCCAAGGCGTCTAACCAGGAGCAGCCAGGAGTGAGTGCGTGCTGGCAAGCATACGCGTGGTCTGACCTTACGTTTCTCGTGGTTCGATGCTAGCTGAGTGTTCAAAAGTAATTGAAATTAGCGAGACCCGATGGCTACGACACTGATAAGCAGTGTGGCCACAGTTTCATTCCTTCGGCAGGCGGGCGCGGCCGAGCGTTAGCAGACTATAGTCGGCGATAGAACGACAGTCGTACTTCCGAAGCATGTAATTCTTATCAAACTTCGAGACCCAGATTTCAGCTCAAATCAACGTGTTTATTAAACTGCGTCAATAAATATACACACCAACTGTAGGAAGAAGCGCACGGACCCAAACACCTTTCTTGATTGGTGTCAGCTATTGGCCAATAGCAGCCGCGTATGTGAATCTGCTATATGACAAAATATCTTAGATTATTAAAGGAGCGCAAATAGGCACACTCGCAACCACGCACATATATACCGACAATCGCAGACACACCAGATACGTCCCTCCCACACAGGGCGCTGCAAGTGGGGGACGTATTTAGTATGTGTGCACGTGTCTTCGTGGTTGCGAGTGCGCCTATTTGCGATATTTTAATTATCTAAGATGTGTTAGCAACTAGCCCAACAGCAAGTTCTTTTGGGTAACGAAATATCTCAGCCTCGAAACGCGTGAGGTGAAGGTTTCTGTTCAAAAAGATGCCTTCGCGCCCCGCTTGTGAGCTCGACGCGCTAGGCGCGACTGCAGAATTTGGCTGAGATGTCTCCAACCGCATATGCTATGCGCCGATTGTGTTTTTGATGGTTCAGGACCCCTTTAGAATGTTGTCGAAGCTGCTGCATAAAACCAGGACGTACACACAGGTTGTTCACAAGAAATCTGCCATACGTTTGCCAACTGGGGAACGTTGTCTAAAAACGTTCTTGAGCGTATTACGGTAACTTGCAAATGAATTCTTGAAAGCGAGTGTCCCGCGTGTTTTCCAACGCTCTCTTACGCTATGTCGTCGCGCTTCACTTGTCGTGCTACTCCACCACTGAACGCTAGCTGCCTGACAAATTTATGCATTTCGCTTCCCTACCTCCTTGCCGATTTTTATATGGACTCTATGGGTTAACAATGCGAGGCGATGGTTCACTCCAACATTCATTTATATGTAACTACGGCAATCGTCTGCGCTCAGGGCACGCCGCACACGTAGCATGGTGTAGTTGGTCCCGCACTAAATACATTGCATACTTCCTGACAAAAATAATTAGTAATTTATTTATTTATTTATTTATTTATTTATTTATTTATTTATTTATTTATTTATTTATTTATTTATTTACATACACACACTCCCAGACAGATTAACACTACCAGCGTAAAAGAAACATCTATAAACCGAGAGAACTCAGTAAAGCGGGTTTCTCCACACAGTGACCCTTACTGTGGGGAAGCAAACGTTGACGGAACCTTTTCAGCGAGTTACGCACGCACGTAGGGACGGCTTTTGAGAAACGCTACAGCTTCATGCAGGCGGATGGTTATAAAAATCAGGCTTGTCCACGT
Source organism: Dermacentor silvarum (assembly GCF_013339745.2). NCBI lineage: Eukaryota > Metazoa > Arthropoda > Arachnida > Ixodida > Ixodidae > Dermacentor > Dermacentor silvarum. The sequence goes on along the minus strand of NC_051159.1, from coordinate 66,673,348 downwards.
TTTAAGCTTGAAATAAATACAATATACGGTATAAACTTTGCCAGACGTGCATGCAGTTTTGCATGTGACGTGCGGAAAACATGGCCGCAGCAAAGAAAACTCAGCAGTGCTTTAGCAGTACATTAGTACACCATATTAGCCCACTCCACATGCCACCGTGTACACTCTTCCATCATTCACAAAGAAAAGAACACAGCAGTTGTGATCCACTTTCCGGCCTGAAACACAATGTAGTGTTGCTGACCTTTTATATTCCCGTGTATGGTCAATGCAACTAGCTTGTCCACCGAAGTGCAAGCATCAACCATCATGACTACCATTACTGACTATACAGCAGGTTTATAGGTTATTAAAGAGTATCCGCCGAGGAGAAATCTGTGTCTGTTGCAAAGAAAAAGCAAAGGTATCTAACTCAATTGACGTCAGTTTATAATACTTGAACCTTTCATAGACCTTATGTCCTCAGACAGTCTTTATGGAATAATCACTAGGTATTCATTATATCCCGCCAATTTTTCTGGTGATTTGTGCGCAGGCGCACAGCGAATAGCACTAAACGAGACGACGACAGACAAGCACGAGCGCCATTGTAAGTTCTCATTCCATTGCTATAACTTTTGACTTTGTTAAAAGGCTCAGAAAGGCATTATCCTTGTGCAAATGGTGCGCTTTTGGCCTGTCAGGCAACGAATAACAACCTAACCAGAGGTCTGACTAGTAAGCCTTCTTGACCGATCGCGCTCTCTAATTATGCACACCAGTTTGTATTTCGAAATCTGTACCACACCGTGGTCACTCACCGTTAGCAAAAAGAAAACGGTCACTAGGCCCCCATAATCAAGCTTTTATTGATTTCATGTCATGGAAACATCTCTTAATTGATAAAGATCAGTTTTAGAAGACGTTGTTCCTTCAATTATAATTTTGTTACTTTTTTCAAGTAGTCGGCGTCTCCTTCTATACTTACTGAATTTTCAGCAGCGCATGGCTTATAACTTTGATACTCTACGACATTCGCCAGGACTGTCCAGAAAGAAACGAGAGAGAGAGAGAAAAAAAGCAACACACATTTTGCTTTGTCACGCAGTCCAGTAAGTGGAAGCATGAAACCGGAGATAAGAGAAGACACCCAGAAAGCAGTGTCAGTCCTCTTCGATGTCGCTGTTTGGTCCTCGTGTTTCATATACGCGCCTTTCGCTTCCCTCCTGCAGAGTCCCAGCTGCCTGCTTGCGATTCGTCCGTCTCGGGCGAGTTTCTCGCGAGCGATTGTAATTCAGCAGACAGCTTCGTTTTGTCTCGCACTCAGACACGTCTCTCTCTCTCTCTCTCTCTCACCCAGGAATGGACCCGTGACTCTCGTCTCTGCGTCCCATCAAGAAATGACACCAGGCGTCCATCGGTCCTTCCAAATCGGGAGCTCCTCTCCCTGTTTTCCTGTTTTCGCTTTCTTTATCTTTCTGTCTGTCTCTCTGATTTCTCGTTTTGTATCTCTTTCTCTCAGATTCTGGGTGTTCGCGCTATGGGCTTGCCTCGATGTAGAAGGCAAGAACAAATACCAGCTTCCGGATGGTCTGACGCTCGTTGTACGCTGTTTGACAGTGAGTGGACAACGTTTCTTCGACAACTCGGATGAAGGGAGAGGGGGGTTGCAGCGGATTCGGCTGGGTGACGGCTGTCGCCAGGGGCGCGAATTTTAAGCAGAAAAGTGCTCGGCACTGCTTCCTCGCTCCTCTCGTGGTCTGCGCACTCATTTTGTTTTGTTTTTGTTTGCGTTGCTTGTTTTCTCTTTCCGGGATGGCCGTGGATAAAATTTTGCGCGGAGTCTTTTAAGTGGAAGACAGGTTCTTCGAAAGAAACGCGTTTTTCTTTAAATTTCGCGGCAGTCTTCTGGGAAAGACAGAAAAAGGATGGACCTGCACATTTTCTGTGGGTTACTGCTGGCTTTGCTGCGAAATCGTGGGAATGCGGCAGTCGATGTGGCACTTTTCGAAGTGGAAAGCATAATGCATTTCAAACGACATAGAGATGCTGACGCGCCTATCTGTGTGCCAACTGAAAAAAAAAAAAACAGAGAAGCGTTGTTCAAGTAAACGTAAGCCTCAAAATATAGCAAGCAAGAACCACGTGGTTAGAGTACTGTGACAGAAAAAATTTTCACACGCCCTACATTGTGGCAAGCTAACAACAACGCTCGGGGGTTGGTACGTTATGTTTGTACAGGCTTGCCGGTCGCCCTGCTGGTTCCGTAATTTTATCGAATACGTTTTAATGTATGCAAGAAAGCAGCCATTAAATTATATAATATGAATCCTTTCTACATTATCGCAGGTATTCTAATTACATTCTTTCCCGAAACTTGCTCCGGTACAACTACAACAGACTAAATCCTGATCCGTTCAATTTCAGATTGTTTGTGCACAAAAGAAAAGAATGAGAATGAAAGAAAGAAAAAAAATCCAGGACTTTTTGATGGTGTGATACGAGTTATAAAGAGCAAATATTCGTAGAATTCAACTGCTTAGAATTTGATTTAGGCCCTTGTGAGAATTGTAAAGCTAGCTTTCCTGCGAGGCAGTTTGCCCCGCAAAGGGCAGCGTAGTCGCTTTTGCGAACAGCCTATGCCAGTGAAGCTTGCTCGACTCATGGCATAAAAAATGCAAACGTGGTATTCGTGATGAAACCCTGCACAAGGATGTGCAGCTAGCACTTTGTCTTCATTCGAACGATGGCCGGTGTCGCCATTATCTGGGCAAATGTGCAGTGCAGCGAAGCGCACTTGGGAATTAGGAAAATGTTATTGGAAGAATTCCAGGCTATACATGTGGAAAATTCCTGAAAATCGTAGTAGGGCATCGACTCACAAAAATGTGAATCCTATTTTTGTCATGACATCGGCCGCCAGCCACGTTTATGCTAAGCAAGTGTTATGACGTGAAGCATTGACTCACGAAATCGTTATATATTAATGTATCTCGCACAGTTTAGAAAACACGAAATGGGTTTTCAAAGGTTTGTGAGCCAACGACATATTACCATTAAAGATATATTTTTGGAAAAAATGTAGTGGATAGATCGTCTTCGTGTGGAGAGACTGCAACAGATGATTACATCATGATTATTATTGAAACGAACAAACATTATTTTAGTGACAAAAGTCTGATTATCTGTAACCCCTCCCCCAAATAAATAAATAAATAAATAAATAAATAAATAAATAAATAAATAAATAAATAAATAAATAAATAAATAAATAAATAAATAAATAAAAGCCAGAAGTTAGCACTGCTAACGCTCTAAGTATGTGATAGCATATGTACAGGGTGTCCCAGCTATCACGCAGCCCAATTTTAAAAAAAATGAGGAATGGCATTACGCGAAGTAAACCTAGTGCGTATTGTTTCCAGTACAGTGCAGTAGCCGACAGTAACTTTTTTCGTTACCGAAGTTTAATTAGCTAATTGTAATGATTTATCTAACTTGAGAAATACTGTCCTAATTATCAAAGTGTCAATGAGAAAATTGTAGAGCAACATGAAATATTCCCGACAGAGCTTTCTGGCGCTCAATACGTGCTACATAAATGTGCTTTTCCGAGTGTGAAAGAAGCCCGCGAATACACGCAGAATTGCCGCGCGACTGGCCGCTCGAGGCACTTAGCCTCGAGCGGCCAGTCGATGTTATAACAAATGGATTACCGATGATGGGATCCAACCTCTGTTTTCTAGCCCAGCAGCACAATGCTCCAACCATTAGGCCCCGATCACACGCACGTTTCTCTCCTGCTAAATCGGTTCTTTAAAACGTCAGGCGTGTGCATCGCGTGCAAGTTTCTCGCATTATTTTCTCATGACAGCTAGCACTTTCATAAGCTTTGTTATACAGCACTCAATGTACTGCCTTCGGGTCAGCTCATATATTTCGTCAAAAGAACTTGTTTTGAAAACTTTATAGGTCAGAAAGGGCATCTAAAAAATGTCACAGTTTCGCCCTAAGGGCGAAGCAATGAATGCGATAGCAACACAGCAATGTCATACGAAGTAAGGTGAGCGGCTTTGGTAGCAATATGAACTGTAGTAAACCTGAGCTGATTAAGTAAGCAGGTGTGCTGCGGCGTAAGTAGACCGACATGAAGAGAGACTCGATGACCACGAGAAGGCGCGTGTGAAACGGTGGTGTTGATGAGAAGCGCTTCCCGTGGGCAGCGCGTGCGAAGGGACACACCTGTAGCGCTGCACTGCCGATCCGGGCAGCATTGCATGTGTAGCGTGCGTTGGAAAATGTGGCCCGACTATAACTAACTGAATGAACAAGCGTGGTGTGAGGGCGCACAAACAAACATGAATAGATCACACTGAATGACGGCAGACAATGACCGTCAAAACTCTGGCAGCAAGCGGATACGCCGCAGCGGCGAAGGTACAGCGGTGAGCACTGTTAGGGTGAACACGCGAGCGCGTGGCCGACGGCACTATCAGCGCCGCGTAACAGCCATCGTTGGAAACATTGCACATGCGCAGCATGTGCTTTGCGAAACACTCTTTCCACCGCGCGCATCACGTCATCGATACGCTTGTTCGTCGTCTGCTAGCCGCATTTTTGGTTCGCTGAGCTCATACCTTCTGCATTTCAAGGTCCATCTGGATTGAAGATTGGCGCGTGAAGGAAAAAAGTGAGTGTAAGAGGGATAATTATTAAACTTTTTATTCAAGAAAATTGCACTTTTGCAATTCAAGTTAAACAAGACCATGAGAACAAATATAAAAACATGAGCAAATCTAATAGCGAGTCATGTGACCACTTACAGCAACGACTGCAGCTATTCTGGACGGTAACGAGTCGTAAAGTGATCGAACATATTCCCGATCGGCTTTCAGCCTTTCCCACTCGTTGCTGACTTGCGCCCACAACTGGTCCGAAGTCGCGGAATAAAGGGGCTTCCTTGCCAAAGAAGCTTTCAGACGGCCCCACACGTTTTCTATCACATTCAGGTCCGCTCCTTTCGGAGGCCATTCCAGTAGCTGCATGTGCTGCTCCGCCTGGAACTCCTTGACAGCCCGCGCCGTGTGTATCGGTGACCGGTCCTGTTGGAACAGGTAATCACCGTCTGGGAATAAACTGCTCGCATATGGCAACAGCACATTGTTCAAAATGTTGCAGTATTGTTCCGACGATAAGTGTCCACGTATACGTTGCAGGGGCCCTAAACCATATCTTGAAACAGCACCCCACACGTTCACACTCGATCTCCCACTGGCAGAAACACCTTGCACGTTGTCCGGGTCGTTCCTGCGTGGCATTGTGACGTTAACTAAAACAATTGCTTTTCAAAGCAGGAAGTTTGCCTCACCGTGTGCCTGGTAGTCTCCAAACACGCAATCTTTGGTCTTGTCGCGTCGAAAACGTCGACTCATCCGAAAAGATGACGCGACCCCACTCTTCTGATGTCCATGCTTCGTGCAGCTCAGCGAACTGCCGTCGTGCGTCCTTGTTTGCCGCCGTTAGTAGTGGCTTCTGCGCTGCGACGCGACTGCGAAGGCCCGCAGTACGCAGGCGACGTCGAACAGTGGTGTCCGAAACGTCCAAATCCAAGTCCTCGCGTATTGCTGGGGCTGGCAAGAAAGGGTTACGAACAGCAGCTGCAACTATGAGGGCGTCTTCATCGTCTGTGGTAGCTTTAGGGCGGGGCGCGCGGGGTGCATCCTGAATGCGACCTTCATACTTGTAGGCTTGAATTATCCTGTTCACAGTCTTCAGGGGCCTATTAACTAAAGCGCCAATATACCGCTGGGAATAACCTTTCAGGGAAAGATCGACAATTGAGCGCCGTTCATCATCGGGAACCCTAGCCATAATACGATCTGGCGACAGAATGAACGGCTGCGAAAGATGTTTGGTTGTTTTATATACGGCGTTGCATGCACAACAACTTTGAAGGGAACGAATAGACACGCCCCCATAGATATACAAGTTTTTTTGTCTTGTTCTGTTCAAGCACAGATGTTTAAAAAAATCTTAAAATGCAGGATGCATGGGCTTAGAAAACCAAAATGCGGCTAGCAGACGACGAACAAGTGCATTCATGACGTCATGCGCGCGGTGGAACAATTATTTCGCGGAAGGCGTGATGCGCATGCGCAATGTTTCCAGTGATGACCGTAACGGGGCGCTGACAGTGCCGTCGGCCACGCGCTCGCGTGTTCACCCTAACAGTGCTCACCGCTGTACGTGTGGTCTATCGCTTCAACGGAAACTGAGCGGTGAATGCACGGCGCATAAAGGTCAGAGCCGTGTAGAGATAAGAGACGGTGCGAGCGAGCGACGAGCGCGGTTGTTGGCAAAGTGGAAGTGCGCCCCCCCCCCCCCTCCCCGCTCCCTCCGGCGCTGGCTTCCCGCTTCCTTGATTGCGCGTGGGAGATTGAGTGCGTTCGCTCTCCGTGATAGCGCGCGTCCCCGCACGCTTCCGCTCGGGCATACGGCACGCGGCGAAGATTTTATCTATAGGGAACCTCATGGCGACGGCGACGGCGACGGCGACGACGACGGCGACGACGACGGCGACGACGACGGCGACGGCAGAAATCCGGTTGAAGTGTCCATATAATTGCTATCGCAATAAAACGAACGGCTACATAGTTTCTAACGAGAGACAACGATTATCCGTCTTAAGAGATGTCGCGGACCGAACGCACAACACCAGTGAATATTGCTGTGAATGAAAGCCAGTTCAGAAATGAAAAGGATGAAGGAAGTTTATAGAATGAGTTTCCCGCTTTGCAGAAAAATCTCGCAGATGCGAATATACGTGTATACAAAACAGTGCGGGTTTTGAAGATATTGGATGCACCATATTTGCACCACCACTGTCACCGCTTATTATTATTATTATTATTATTATTATTATTATTATTATTATTATTATTATTATTATTATTATTATTATTATTTTGTAATTGGGACACAAACTTAGAGCAGCGAATTTTCCGCATGATCGCAAAGGGATTGCTGTGCAAAAGCATTTCGGCGACGAGCGTTCACATTTCTTTCCTCAGCAAACCTAGACGTATTTATAGGAATGCTGACAAAATATTTTCCACTGTTGATATTTTTTCGTTAAATGACGATAAAAAACTGCCTCTAGAATAGCTATCACATTGAAAAATTTAGGGCGCCCCGAAGCCTGCGGGTATTTTCTCAGGGTTTAGAGGACTCGGACCTCCATATAAGGCACAGAGATGAAAACTCGGAAATATCATGTCAAGCAGATGTATGACATGCTGTGTTAGCTGATCATGAGATGGCTGCAGTGAGCAGCCTGCACAGCTGGCACGCCAAATAGCCTGAAAGCAGAGTCGTTCGACGAGGTGTCTCTTGAATGTTTTATGACTACACGTAGTTTCTTTCCTGGTCGCTTCGAGGACATTATACTGTAACTCTTCCCTAACGGCAAACCTTTCGGTGCCAGTGGTGAAACCAACCACAAGGATATTTATTCACTGCGTATCCTTTGCACTAACTATCCAAATAAATTTAAGGAGTGAGACAGCAGAAGCTGCTGCGTAGAGAGAAGGCTAATACAATTAGGCCGCGCACATGTGCGAATCGAAAAATTAGGAACTTCGGAATGCGTAGATCAGTAAGTTAGCTCTTATGAATAATAATGTAGTGCCTTCAGAGTTGCCTTTTAGTCTATCTATTTATTTACTCGTTATTTATTTACTCTTCTCTCGGGGCATTTTTAGTTAAGTCGTGCTTTGAGCACAGGCAGGAATAGGCTTCGGAAAATAAAAAAATAAAACGCAAAGAAAAGCAAAGGAATGCAATTGTGTTCCGTTTCAGGTGGGGAGCACTTAAATCATGCAGTTGCCAAGGTGTTCAATCTTCGATTTATTTCCGCGTCAGCTCGACTTCTGACTCAACCCTCTCGCATAGAATTCATGTAAACGAAGCTGTCGTTGCTCTGACTGCTACACACGAAAACACTCTATTACGTTGAGACTCGAGCCATCGCGCCCGCACTGGAAAGCGAGCTGCGCGCTCTTCGTTTTCGCCCAGAGTAGTAAGCCCGATCGATATCAGATGGCGACACATATTCGCACGTTCTCCCGTACGCCCGCTTCTCCGCGTGGTCTCAGTCCGGCACCATTTCTCATAGCTCTCTCTCTCTCTCTTTTTCGACGGATATATGTTTACTAAACTTAGTTTTCGGACATTGCTTTCGCTATTCTCTGACCTTCTATCTGTGCGTGCACTTGTCTGTACGCTTGCGAGCAGGTATTCAAGGATGGCACTTATGTAAGGGCAACATTTTGCTTTGAACGTTGCCTACTAAAGACTGAAAGAAAAGAGAAGAAAAAAAAAAAAGAGAGAAACACTGATCTATCGACCACTTCTTTATTATTTAACACGACTGACGATTAAATGGGCACATTCTTGCACCATTGCTCGGCGAGTTCGTTTAGGAGAAGTGATTGACGTAAAAAAACAAATGAAATAAAATGACAGTTCGCGACGGCTCAACTTAACAGTCTACCTGTGATAGGCTGTATTATGCTTGCCTAATTTATACCCGCTATTATGACAATATAATGGGCGATTCCCCTGTTTTGTGGCGGTCTAGTGAAACTGCGTGTTACATCAGAATAAATATTTTGTTTTCGCACTACAACGTTCAACTCGTGTAGGATTATCGCTGACAACTGAGATGAGCTTCATCCTATAGGCGGAAACTGGAGAACCAAGACGTAAAAGCAACGTATCAAGAGCTGGCACTTTGTTTTTTAAGACACTCGCAATAAGCTTCTGGCGGGACAGGCAGACGTCAAATAAGAACCGCTAAGAAGAACGGGAGCCGGGAGAGGACGGCTGCGAATGTCTCCCGGTAGAATAGGCAAGCTTGCGACGCCTTCGAGGGAGCCAAGGGTCTCCGCCAGGAGACACAGATTCATCTCGACACAAACACGATAGCTGCAGGCACTCGGCTGTCGGTGCTTTGTTTTGCTTCTCAAAGAAAGACCAAAATAAGAGGAGATAAAAGAAAACAGCGTCGCGCAGGGTTCTCGAAGCCCCTGCAGAGCTTCTTCGCCGGGCCTTCCCAGCCCAGAAGGAGACGACATCGGTGGTGGCGCGAAGCGGGGCCGCGTACAGCGGCCCGCGTGTTTCACTTGTGCTCGCGTTCAAAGATAGCAACCGACGACAGTGAGACGCCGAGAGCTCCGGATGACGAACGTCAAAAGCCGTGCCGGGGGCATCGACATCGGCCGGCGTGGCCCGAACCGTTCCCCCCACCTCCCGCTACGGGCCTTCTTCTTTGCCTGTTCCTGACTCGCTACACTATATACTTTTGCGTTATTGCTTTTGTTTCTCGTCTCAGGCAGTTTCAGTCTGCCGCTGCTTTTCGGGGGCCCCGCGATGTCAGAGACAAGGGGGAAACCAGCGGCGGTGGTGTTGGAAAGAGAAACCCGCCGACTGAGGACGCAGCCAGCCAAGCAGGCACGGTGTCACCGCACCATCACAGCGGAAGATCCCGTCCACCCCTCCGATCCCGCGCGAGCGCGCACCCCGAGACAAACCCAGCGAATGGAGATGGAAAGGAAAAGAGAAAGTAAAGCAGTCGAGTCGGCAAGATGCGCGAGGGCAGACGCCCGACAGTCTACCGTGCATATCGGGGGCCCCTGAGCTCGATTTCAAGCAAAAAAAGAGGAGTTCCGAAGCGTTGCCTGCATATACGTACTGTACACGTCCCGTCGGCACCGCTGCTCGCGCCTTCTTCCCTGAAATTCCATATTCCCACAGGGAGGCGAAAAAAAAAAAAAAAGGCACACGCGGAGCTGCGGAAGGGAAAGAGGGGGGGGGGGGGGGAGAAATAAAGGAAGAAAGTACAAGAAACAGACAATCACAAGAAGACGTGGGCCGGCGTCAAAGAGCCGGCACACGTTCCCGTCACAGACCCCAATCTCGTGACAAAGATGACAGCCGCCACCCCTCCGCTGCTCCGCACGCATCCACCCACACCGGCTGGGCGAAGCGCGTACTGCACCCCCTTCTCCTTTTTTTCGCTCAGGCGATGCTTTCCGATGCGGGGCATATCTGCGACGCGAGCGCCAACCCCGAGAGCCCGAAACACACCCTCGCCTCGCCGTCCGTCCGCCCACCCTCCACTACCCACCTCGCGAGCCGAGTCGGTTCGAAGCATGTTTGAAGGGTGGCGGTGACAGCGCATCTGAGGCGCTCGCGTGTAAGAAGGAGAGAAGCGGGGAGGAGTCACCGGGCGCTGGCTGCCTGCCATTTACGCAGGTTTTTCAATGACGAGACGCAGACAGGAGGGCACGAGATGCGCGGGTCTTGTTTCGGCAGCATGATTGGGGTTGGCGTGTATCGGAACTTTCTTAGTAAACCGTCGAGGGACACGCGGAGAGATGAGCCTATAAGCCCGTGTAAATAAGAGGGAGTGCCGTCAGCGACCTATTTTTAGAATTCAGATACGCTGTTTGCTCCTCAATATATGCGATCCACTGTGGTATATCCTTCAGTTTCGAGAAATGGGCTCCGATGCACAAATATTCAGGTTTTTCATGATCCTGGCATCCCGCAAGCCTTTAGTGCGTGAAAGGTCTATCGAAAGTGCCGCTCTTCCCTTTTATATTTCAACCAAGCTCTGCCCAATGTGTATGGGTGATGTCATCATTAAGGACTGTTTAGCACATTTGTCGTACAGCTAAAAAAAAATAAAAAGAAAAAAAAAACATTCAGTGTTCACTGCTAATGTTTAGTGATGTCGACGAGCCCAAAATGGGGTGCCCTATAGCGACCTTTTTCGTCTACAGAATGCAATCGCAGAGCAATCTTGCTTTCAGACAGCTTTCAGACTGAGCAAATTGCTTTCAGACAGCGTTTCCTTCAGCACAGAATACATCAAACGCAAGACTAAGGGAAGAATTATTCGTATAAGAGACTTTAGAATCAGCCGATGCAATACAAGAAGCAGCACAAGAAGGCACAGATTCAGCCTCAAACTGGACGATGCAATGATCAGGAGAGTGTCACAAATAAAGTACACTGGTTCTGGGTGGCGTGTGCAAGAGAGAACCATGGGAAGAGATGTGACTAGAACAATTGAGTAGTTGAGAAAAAGAAAAGCAAGAACCAACGAACCAAACAAATAGATGGCTCGAAAAACATAGCGCTCAACGCACGGCACACTAAAAAAGTGATATCCTTTGGGGTTTATCTCGTCCCCAAACAATAATTATCAGACTTGCTTACACTTCCTTTCTTGAAGACTTGCTGTCACGCTTTGCTTGTCACGAATGATATACCACGCTGATAACGGGCATACCGCTCGTGACCCAGAAATACCGGGGCGCGCATCACCTAAAGAAAGGAAAGGCACGCAAGAGAGGCGACGATTATCGTTTGAGGACAAGACAAGCCATGAATGCTGCAAACTTCTCTCAGAGTGTCGTAAGACCAGCAAGTAGTCGTGAAACCAAAACGCTCGCCGAGAAGAAATTCAGTACAAGTGAGTTCTCAATGATTAAGATGAGAATTTCAATGAGGATTAAGAAAGTAGTGACGTATATATAGGTTCAAAACAATCACATTCGAGGGATGCCTAAGATCGCGAGACACTATAGCATATAGTATAAACTAGAATGAGAAGTATGCCCTAACGCGTTTGTCGCTGAGCAGGAAAGTTCAACTGACGGGCTGAGCAGACGCGCGTGTGAACGCGCCACAGTTCGTTACAGAACGTAAGGCTTGTTGGTGGGCTGCTTGGCTCTGGACGAGACGAGAAGGCGACGCGACGAGAACGGCTCTACCCTTCCGTGCAGTGCAGGAGCCCGCCGAGTTAAGCTGTAAGCTATATAGTTAGACCGACAGTTAGCATCTTTCATGCGCTGTAAATATTACGCTTTCTGAATAGCTCTAGTGTAAATATAATTTTGTTCAGCATGACGAAAAATTCGAGTGTCCGCCGTTCTTGGCTACAATGAATCGGCTGCTGACCAAGTCCCGGCCACCACCTTCAACAGCAATGGGTCGGCGGTCCCTGCAGAGCTCACCGCCTCCGTACGAGAGGGAGCAAGTGAGCCGTGGAACCTCATATACCATATATCAAGCAACGCGAACGAGCTAGTTGTTATGAATTCATACCTGGGTGTAGCGTGAACGGGATTACAACACCAGATAATTAAGGGATGAACACAAACGCTCGTGTCCTTCCCTTGTTTCTCTCTTCTATACCCGTTTGCGCTAACCCCACTTATAGACTCGTCTACTAGTATACTTTAGTCGGAGGGACAAGGGCTAGCCTAACGTAAGGTTACAGCACAGCGTTGATGATCTTCCATATGCATTAGGCCATGGTCATATATTAGGTAAAACTTGGTGAACGTTTTAAATGGCACATAAACTGCAACATTAGTGCTTTAAAAGGAAATTATACTACATGTTTAACGTTTGAAAGCTGCCCAGTGGGTTGCAAGTATCCTTCTACTTTTCCAGATAACTCCGAAAAAAAAAAAAAACTACGAAACACAGTCGCCGGTAAAATTTTTCCGGATTCGGGTATATCCTAAGTACCCCGAATTCGAGGGCATCTAGCCCAAATACCCTAAGATGGTTTTATTCCTCCGACTTGGCAGTGGATTTCACCGGAAACACCGCAATGCATGACATCTTCAGAAAAAGCCACATGCTAAAGCATAACAAACTGCGCTGGATATGTGAAAACATAATCGAAACAAGTTTCCTTGTTAAGGAAATGTTCGTTGGCATAAGTAGGTACGGAAGGCTAGGGAAGGTGTACACAGAGCGCCCTCTACATCGGCCGCGCTACACTCTACAATTCAACGGCGATACACGCGCTTTTCTTTGGTCAGAACACACCATCAGCACGCGCAAAACTCTCCTGGATGAGTGCTATATGCGCCTTTCCTTTATAACGGGTGGTGCCTGGAACCACCAAGCTCATTTAACTTAAGGGTCGCATGTCGCAGAAAATCCGGCGTCGGTGTGGGTGTCGATGTCGGTGTAAGCATCGGCGTCTGTCGGAAACAATCATGCCGAATCACACCATCCCGAACCACCCCGACCGGGTGGGCCCTACGCGTAGCGCAAGGCGTTAGTGAACAAAAATAGAATTTCTTAAAGCAAAATCCGTCAGAAAAATCATAAAGTACGACTTAATTAACCCCCCTACAGACGTGATAGTGCCGGATTGTAATTTGAATATACGAGAAAAAAGTCTGATGAGCAGCCAGGGGTCTTTGAATGCTATCGCGTTCTACTCTCAAAGGCGAAGCATAAGCGTCTTCTAATTCTGATGGTGTTTCGCTGTACTTTGGTTCTAGGCAACATTGAGGGGAATGTTGAAAACCAAGCCTTTCTAAAGTCTGATCGTTCCCCATATGTCACAGAAAATGTTAATCTGTCGCTATTTTGTAGCTATCTACACTTAAGATTCACTCGCAATTGAGGCAATGGATTGAAACCGAAGTATACAGTTTGCTGTGATTTTCGTCTACGGTAAATTCTTTTTTTTACGCATCTTTTTATTTATGATCCACACATTTACTCTACCAACCATCCAACCACTTTTCACTGGTTTTAATGCGTAATTACGAGAGGACCGGCATTTGGCGGGATAACGTTTGTCTTTACGCCCTGTATACGGAGTTTACGGTAGCCGTCACGCAGTCATACGAGTAGCGGCGGTTGTAGGCTTCTAGGTTCTGCAGATTCGTTCAAACATGCACTGTACAGTAAACGCGATGGGTAGAAAAGCGCAACTTTCAGGCGATTAGGCCAAAAAATACCCAGACTTCGAAGTACATTTTCGAGCCCGCCTAAACAGATTTAGGGATTTCCACCTCAAGTTTCGCTTGGTTTGCACGGGAATGAGCCCTGAGCGAAAGTATATACTTGTGAACCGTCAACCTATCGAGGTTGTTCTCGTGTCGTCAAACGCTCGAGGAGATCATCAAATCATGGCGCACTATTGCTGCCTATTAGAGGTGTGACGATGTAAAAGGCACAAAATGTGAAAAGCTGAAAATGGCAGCGCAAACAACTGGCTGTGCGCACGACCTGCTCATCAAGCTAAGATTCTTTTTAAAAAAAAGAACATCTAACAAATTGCTGTCGATTATCAAGCACCTTAAAGCTGAATGGACTTTAGCCCACTAAGTCTACCATGTGCTTGTTGTGCACCTGAATGCTCTCTTTGCTCAGTGGAGCGATGAGACGCTTATGAGCTTCTGTGATGAAGTCGGTTGCATGTTTCACATTGTTGAAGAGGAAAAGTGATCTGACGTAGTTGGTTCGTATTGAAAGTACACAGTGGTTGAGAAGTAGAACCGTACTGTCGGAAGGAACATTGCCAGTGAACTGCAGTAGAACAAATATTTATAACAGCACCAGCAACGCGCAGAACTGTTGTCGACGCGCGTTTTGCCCGCGTTTGCACCGAAAGCGCGCGGCGTCCGTGACTGTTGACGGTGCCCCTGGCGGCGGCTCGGAGGTTTTCGACCAGATCAGCACTGGACACTCGTCGAGCAGCGTGGGAAGCCTTTGCCACCTTCTCGCCTCGCAACGTTTCTATATAAATAAGTTTCTGTTTTATTGCGATAGCAATTATATGGACACTCAAAAGCAGATTTCTGCCGTCGCCGTCGCCGTCACGTCGTCGTCGCCGTCGCCGTGAGGTTCCGTATGACGTCAATGGAAATGAAATCGTCGCCGCGCGCCGCCGAACGCTGTATGTGCGAGTGAAAGGGCGCGAGGGACGCGCTCTTTCACGGGGAGTGAACGCACGGCGGAGAACAAACGCGCGTTCTGCGCCGTGCTTCCTTAAGGGCTGCAGAAGTAGGCGTCTCTTTCCTCCTTTACAATCACCATATATGTAGAGCAAACGCGCCTTCTTCCGACGCTCGAGAGGCCGTGGGGGAGGGGGGGGGGGGAGGGGGAGGGAAGGGAGGCGACGTTTAGCTGCGGCACCAAGTGCCTATTTATATCAGAGGCTCCGGCAACAGTCACCAACGCCGCAGGCATTTTGAGCGAACGCGGGCAAAACGCCGACGGCGTCGACAACAGTTCTGCGCGTTGCCGGTGCTGCTGCATGTCCAAGTTTATACAGCTGATAAAGCTAATATCATTACTCCGTATAGCTCTCTACAAATTTGCTATCGCAATTGATGCTTCGCCTTTCAGGTGAAACTGCGACAACTTTTTTTAGATGTGTGCTCACTCGTGCTTAAGCAACTTCTTCACTTGCGACACATGCACGCTACATCTACAGATTCGTTCTGGTACTGGGTCCAAATTTAAAACCCCAACGTAGAGCCAGATTTGCACCGGAAGTTCTAGACTTACTTGCCATTGTTTGGCGCATGCATGCCACAACTGTACTCTTTTACGTTGTGAATTGTATTCCCTAGCCTTCCCTACAGTATCTAGTGCGAACGTCGAAAGGGCGTTTTCTATGTTCCATGTCGTGAACAAGAAGGAGCGTGCCACATTTGTGGATGCAAGCATTGGAAAGTGTGCTTATACGGGTATATATTACAAGTTGTAACCGGCCTCAATGATTCGACTACGAGTTGCTCAATAATGTTTTTTTTTTAGTATTGACAGTATGTTTTTATAGTATCAAATGGCTGCCTACATTTTAGAAGAAAGAATTAAAACACGAGAAACTTCAATTCTGGGGCATGTAACCGAATATTAAACTTGAACGCACAGAAAAACTCCGATTTCTTTATAAAAGTAACACACCCTCCGAAATACACCTTCCAAATTTGCCAAAAATCAAATAGGAAAACGCAGAACCCTAGTTATAAGAAATGCCTTGCTGAAGGGTTACGGTCTAATCCTGACCGCCTGGAGTCCTTACACGTGAAACCAAAGCGCAGAACACGATAATGTTTGGATGCCGCCCGCATCAAAATGCGGCCGCCACTGCCACCGCCCGGGATTGAACCCGTATATACGATTTCGTGATCAGCACCTCCAACGCAATAATCGTGTTTTCAAATAGAAGAAAGCTTTTGAAGTATATTTTCCTCCTCGAGGCATTGCAGTGTTTTCCGTTCCGATTCTCGTAGAGGGCTTCATATTTAATTCAATAAATGACGTGAAAACTACTGTAATCCACCTAACCGGCCGGGTGCTGTCATCACAAAATGTCTCGTTAGTTTAAGGGGCTCCACGTCACTGAATGGAATGTTGGCAATCATGAAGGTGAAGATAATTTTCATTATTATGCTAAATAGCCACGTTTCGACGTAACTGGGGTCCTGTATCCCAACTCAGGAGTCGGAAGTCCTTCCCAAAATCTCCACTGCATAAATTATGAATCCACAGTAACCTACACGATTTCACGCGTTACTTTCTTAGCAAGCCAGAGCCTGTAAATTATGGGAAACATTAGCGCGTGACATTTACTCGCAAATTCGTACGCAGCAATTATACTAGTGCAGCTTTCATTTGCTCCTCTACAATTCGTATTCTTGTTTTCATGTAGAAGCTCGGAAATGCAGGTTCGAACGCTTCTACACGATATATGTATATACGTTAGCCATCAGCGTTCACATTCTGTCAGTGCCCTTTCTCTCGCTCCATGGGGCCCGTTCAGCCACATTTTCCGCGTGAACTGTGTTCCTGTTATTAAAGTTTTCAAATTTCAGCGCAACCCAGCTGTGGTTGCTGCATCGGGATTTAAAAACAAAGCCGCAATCAAAACGCAACCAGAATTGAGCCATGAAATATGAAAATACTGAGACACAACGCCGTTTTCGAATATTTCTGACCCTGCACTATGGTGATTTGTTCACATTGTCACAACTTAATCATGGGAAGTGTCGCGTGTTCCAAGTGCTCTCAACGTAGCCATTTACTTGAAAGAGAACACTAAACGGACAGATATCGCGTCGTGTAGTTTCGTTTCATGTCGGCGTTCATGCTTCAAACGATGTCCGATTCTTAATAATAAAAACTTAACGGCTGGCGCATCTAGAATCGACAGGCCACCAGTGCTGACAAGGTATACGGATTGAAACCCTGCGAATGACTCAGTACATGACACTGTTCACAGTATATATACGACGACAACGTGCAGGTGCGACGGGTATGTATGCGGACAACATAAGTCGGATATGAAAGTCATGGCTGGATTTATTTGGCACTATTTTAGGATGTTTTGAAGATTTGATACGACTTTGTGGTGGATAAGCAATAACTTTGGTACACGAAGAAGTACACCAAGATAAACATTCTATTTGCTGTAATAAAATAGCAGTCCCCGCCTGCAGTTTGTACCCTTGGGACCTCCAGCTGAATATTGCCTTGTATATATATATGAGGAACATCCGCCGCGCGTTTGTGGGCTTCTTATGATACGATTAACAAAAATCGGGCCCATCGGTTCCCTTCTTGTTCATTACATAATGAGGGCTCAAATCCAGCTATACATTGATGCCTTCAGGTAGCAAATGTGGGTTTATTGACCAGTTGCATTCATGAATGTTCATTACATTCAGCTGGAGGCGGGGTCTGCTATGTTAATATAGCAAAGAGAATGTTTATCCTGATTTACTTCTTCATGTACCAAAGTTATTGCTGATCCACCACACCTTGAGCCGTTTTCATCCAGATAGAGTTCTGAAAATTCATTGCCTAGTCCTTTCTTCCGCAGGAAGCATTACAATTTTTGTTTAACAGTAAATCTTTAGCTAGTCTTAACCAGGCGTGACAGAAACACACATGACGTCACGTGGAGCCTTTGTGCAGCAACTTAAAGTGTAGCCGGCCTTCTTTTGTTTTCGCGTCTTTCCAAATTCACGAAGTCCCTCATAGGAAGAGTCGCCTTTTTTGGCATTCCAGAAGCGGTGCTATACCAATTCAATTAAACTAAGTATTTATCATTAGTGCTTGTTTATAAAGTGACGACATGTGTTTCTAATGGAATCGCCTTCAGCGTTAATGCATAGTCAGGTATAATCCCAGCGGTGAAGTAACAAGCGCGAAAATATTGGAATAAGGACGGCTTTCGGGTGATTTCATTCTTTAACGAAATATACTTTCATGACATTTGTGGTGCCGCGTTTAACCATGTCAGCACAATGTTTTCTCAATATCAGTTACACACCACAATTCTCGAGCTTTAGCATAATTACGGAGCGCCTTTCACTATGCTCGTAGACATGATTGGGTTCTCACTTGCGTGCACGTTTTAATTTCAGCTTCGCTGCCTTGCCGTTATTATTTGTTTGAATGGTAGTCTAGAATGTTACTTTGCTGTTTAGTCTGCCTGTGTCCATGCCTGATAGCCTGAAACATTCAAAATTTTAAGAGCTGGCGCGCTGAGAATGAGATATAACTATAGCTATAACTCTCACTTGCCTTTCTTTCTCAGCTGTCCGACTGTTTGCAGATGACTGTGTAATTTACCAGAAAATTACTAACCATGCGGATTATATCAATCTGCAACACAATCTAGATAGGGTGTTTGAGTGGTGCAATCAATGGCTCATGACACTTAACCCAACTAAATGTAAAAGTATGCGAGTTTCTCGCCACTCTACTACTCATTGTCCGCGTACTTACTCCCTCAATAATATTCCATTACCATCTGTTGACAGTTATAAATACCTTGGTGTTCACATTTATTCTAACCTTTCGTGGAATACGCATGTCGAATATGTCGCTAACAACGCGAATCGCATGCTTGGCTATCTGCGTCGGAATTTTTTTGATGCCCCATCGTCCCTGAAGTTAACACTTTACAAAACCCTGGTACGTTCTAAGTTAGAGTACGCATGCGCCATATGGGATCCTACTCAGTCCACCCTCATTCAAACTCTTGAAGCTATTCATAATCGCGCAGCACGTTTCATCTTATCGAATTATTCACGTCATTCCAGTGTCACGTCTATGAAGAAAACCTTAAACTTGCCTGACTTTTCGTTGCGTCTAAAGTCCATCTCGCCTTAATCTTTTTCACAAAACCTATTATTATAACAACGCTTTGAAGGACATCCTGTTTCATCCACCTCATTATATTTCTTCAAGGACCGATCATCGCTTCAAGGTTGGTCTACCGTCTTGTCGCACACAATTGCGTAATGACTCTTTGTTCCTAGAACAAGCGTCGCATGGAACCACCTTCCCTCACAATCGCAAGCATAACTGATGACCACGAGTTCAAGATCGCTTTACAAAATGCCTTGTGTTATTTTTGTTAGTTGCACGTCTTGTCATTTTCTCCCCACTCCTTTCTGTAGTGCCTTCGGGCCATGAAAGTATTTTCAATAAATAAATAAATAAATAAATAAATAAATAAATAAATAAATAAATAAATAATAAATAAATAATAAATAAATAAATAAATAAATAAATAAATAAATAATAAATAAATAAATAAATAATAAATAAAATAAATAAATAGCTCACAGTTGGCAGGCGGAGTATTATCTATGAGATGCGTGGAATATATTATGTTGTTAT